>NC_046381.1:31208246-31447770 GCF_011125445.2 Fundulus heteroclitus | reverse complement strand
AATAACAGGATATCCCAATTTCAAGTGAAAATGCTTCAATCAACAAATGGGGAAAACTAAATAAAAAAATGAAAAAAAATAGATGAGAATAAAATTGAAGCCAATAACTGATTAAATAAAGTAGCAATGCCACAGTTCAGTGTGAATGTATGTTTAAGAGCTACGGTTGGTTTTGAGGAGTTGGGATTAAGGTCACACTGTGTGTTCAGCCAACCAGTTCACAACCCAAAGCAGAAGGGAAAATTAAATGCTATTTTAGTGAAAGGATATTTCCCGGGATTAGCAGCTCTGTTTAACAACAAAGGAAATGTTGTCTGTGGGTCTATTTAAGAACCCCTCTAAGTCCCACATGTGCCCTTAAGTACCTTTAACACAAACATTGATGTTATGATGAGTGCTGATGGTGAGCTGCGGCCAATCGCAGCAAACGGAAGGAGCTGTGTGCAGGTCTGTCTAGTAGAAACAAAATATACTTTCCAAGAATAAAGCAGACTGGTGGAATGGACTCAAGAAGGTGGAGTTCTCAGGTGACAACATTTCCATGACAGGGAAAACGCCCCCTTCCTGGGAGCTGTCTATGAAAACAGGTTAATTACTGTGCATCTTCTTTGTTCTGTGTGTAGTTTAGTCCTGTTTGTCTCTCTCATGGCTGGGCCCAGCAATCAATCAAAGTGATTTAAAAAAAAATAACACAACCCTCTTTGTTTTAAAGTGTTATAATATGTAACAGTTTGGGCGTACAAGTTAACAATAAACATTTCAAAAGTTCAATCATTCCATCAATAGCAGGCTTCCTTGACGCCGGAAGCAAAAGCATTAATGAAGTAAGATGGACATTGACAAATTAAAGATTTTAAAAGCTTCCAGTAATATCTGACCATGATGTGTTCTGGGAAATACATCAGCTATTTTAATCTATAACAAGTCGATAGCCTATTTGTAAATTCACCAGTAGGGCATAAGATTATGACCACCTCTGCCTATTGCTGCCAAAACAGCAAACGGACTTAACTAGGCCTGGACTCCACAAGGTCACCTGAAAGTCACAAAATATAGTTGCACCAATTATGTTAGAACCAGATCCTTTATGTCCAGTAAGTTGTGAGATGGGGCCTCCACGGACTGGACTTATCCCACAGATGCTTGTGTGGACTGAGATCTGCAGAACCGAGATACCAAACCACCACTTCAAAACCACTGGCTGGGTGGATTTTCCTGATGAAAGAGGCCACGGCCCATGGGGAATGCTGCTTTCATGACAAGGTGTCCACGATCTATAGCAACTGTTAAGAGGTGATATCTGGAACAGTAACATTCACACAGAGGGCAGGATGCAAGGATTTGCTGCAAAAGCTTTGGTCATGACACTGTCGCTGCCAACTTGCCTTCTTCCCATAGTGTATCCTGTCACAATGTTCCTCAGGTGATCCCCACACACACACACACACCTGATCTTGTCACATATGTTCTTTGGCTCATCATCCACCCATCATGATTTGTATTATGCCAAATGCATATTGGGCTTTTTCTTTTGAAATAAATGTATTTTGTCTTTTGAGGTGAAAATACAGCTTTTAACAACAACAGTTTTTATATGTTTTAGATTAGGGAGACCTTTAGTATATAAACTACTTAGGTCATGACTTAATTAGATTGACACTGTCTATGATGCTTCTCTGAGGTTTGCTACCGATTGTGATTTAATCCCACAGAGATGCACTGATTCTTACTCTTTGCATTCAAATGATCATTTGCTGCTCTCTGTGCCATTTCCCCACACAGAACAGGGAAAAAAAGGGGTTTTGTTTACTCGGCTCCGTCTATGCAGAACATGTTGCAAAAAGACTGACAATAAATTGAAGTTATTTCACTGGGTACTTTCAAGTCCAGACTGAGAGCACTAGAGAGCACTAGAGAATTGTGACTGACTTTCTTTATTTGTCTGGCATTTGAATTGTGTAATCTAATTGTAATTGGTGTGGAACTTTCTCTACCTCTTGGCAAGGACTCCTTTAAAAAAACACTCTTAATTTCAAAGAGAGTCTCCTGGTTAAATAATGGTTAGAGTTTTATATATATATATATATATATATATATATATATATATATATATATATATATATATATATATATATATATATATATATATATATATATATATATGCACACAGTACATATATTCCTTAACTATCCAGCTTAGAGCCCTGGATTTAACAAGAACCAGCCAATGCAAAGAGAAATGCAAAAGTTAGCATGGTTTTATTAAATCTTCAGCTATAATTGTAAAGTAAACTCACAACGACGTGCCTGCTGGCTAGCTTTTTTGTGGGTTTTTCATCTTATTTCAAAAGAGACTTAAAGGCCCCTGTAGTCATCTTATAAAATAAATGAAACACATTTGCTACTAAAACACTCATATGAATACCGGCTGTTTGTTTTTTTTTATGGCGAGGCCTTTTTCAGAGAACTACTACTTTGGTAATGAGACAGCATCATAAAAGGCAAAGAGAAACACTGCAACTGCAAACCAACCGAGTCATGGCTGAACTCACTGAGTGCAGACAGAAAGAACATTCATCACGCAAAGTTACTGTAGAGATCCTGCAGAGATCTACAGCTCAGGTGGGGGAACATTTCCACAGGATAACCATTAGTTGCACACCCGACAGATCCTGGCTTCATTGCAGAGTGGCAAAGAGAAAACCATTGCGGAAAGAAAGCCAGAACAAGTGACACGGCAAAAATACGAAAGAATAATCATGCTGAGGGAATGCCTTTCTTGAGCAGGTAAAAGGAAGTTGGTCATAGTTGGTGATAGAGATGGATGGAGCTAAATACATGCCGATCATGGAAGACAACCTTAGTGGCTGCGAAATACTTGAGACCAGATTGGAGGCTCTCCCTCCAACAGGACAGTCAAACCCTATGCCACTATTAAATTGAGAACCTGTGGATTAAAGACAAATACTGGTGTATATCCAGTCTGACTGAGCTTGAACTTTTTCACAGAGACTTGGCACACTGCTCTGTTTCTACGAGTGCAAAGCTGGTGGAGATATACCCCAAAACAGCTGCTGCTGGGATTGCAGTGAAAGTTGATTCTTTACGGCGACTCGGGGGGGGAGCGCAATGCACATGCTCCTGATTTCTAAACATGCTGCAATAATAACAGCAAAGATGAAATCAGTATGCTTTGAAATGATGTATGCTGCAATTGAAAAGGTCTGTAATGTAGCACAGAATGGTTACATAAAGCAGTGCAGTAAGTTCTCCACTGCCCCCTCTGCTTTCCCCACAACAGGTATGGGATTGAACGTCCGTCGAAGCAGCGACCCCTCCTTGGCTGACCTCCCTCCAGGTGAGGCCCTGGTTGGTCAAGAGGAGCCATCCAGAAAGAATCCAGTGCGCTGGTCCACGACTCCTGGTTTCCAGAAGTACAACGTTAAGCCAAGCCCACAGGCCGCCACAAGCACCCTACTGCAACAGGTAACACAACTCTAGCATCGACTGTCAAGCCGAAGTCACTTCATTCATTCACTGACGCAGCATGGAGAATATCAAACAAAACTGTATCTAAAACGGTTAACGTGGTATCGGTGCTTCAGTGGAGGCCTTCTAGTTCACAACGACACCGTTTCAAGTCTCATCTGTACCTTATCAACCACGCTGCATCAGATGTCCTGGAATTGTTTCAATTAGACGTCTTTGATGACAGATAAGTTCACAAAACTCTTCTGCCTTCTCGCAGTCGCCCTCATTTCCATCCGTTTTACCGTCTGCTTCCTTTAATCAAAAGAACAACTGTTAGAAACTGAAACACTGCCAGCAGTGGCACAGGCAGTCCTTATCTGGGACTATCTTCTTCTGACGGCACCTCTTTTATCCATAAAAAGGCAGAACTTGTTAAACACGTTACCTTTTTTCTGCGTTCGCCTTTTTTTCCCCCCCTGCGTTTTATGACTGTAACTCAGGCATCTCCTACCTGTGGCGTCCAACAGGGGTGTGAAACTAATTGGCATGTTAAAATGGCTTCCTCGCAAAGCTCCTGGCAGACCTTCACTGCTGATGGAGAATGAGACATGTTAGCAATCAAAAAGGAAATAAATGAGAACTCAGGAGTTGAGGAAGCTGCTTCACAAGTGATCAGTGTGTCCAGAAGCAGCGGCTGGCTAATCCTATTCAAAGACATTTTCATTGTCAAAGCTATCATTGTCACTATCAGAAAGTGGTATAATGTCTGGGAGGACATGAGTATTAGGTCTCTCATATAAACTGTCAGAATGGTTGTTAAAGCAAAGAGTTTTCATGCTGAGGGAAAATCCAAAGCTGGAGCTTGCACATGCCGTTTGTGAAGTAGATCTTTTTCTTCCCCTGTCTTATGTGCTTCTATGTGTTAACTCCCGTATTCTGCACCCAGCCTATGTAAAATGAGAATGGGTCAACAAGAATGAGAGGACAAACAAAACACAGTTTAATGAACATCCAGCTGCATTTTAAAGGAGAATCGGAATCAACTTTTCAGAGAAATAAAAATGGCAGATAGACAAGACTGGTAAGGTGGAAGTCTGTGATCTCATTTAGCAGTTACTCTGTAAATACTGTGATGTAATGGTTCGAAACATGTAACAGAGAAAACTGAATGGCTTGAAAAATATGACCCATAAAGAATATAAAGAGATCCATGCATTTGAAAAGACTCCAGTACACATCAGAATTTATTTAAGGAGAACAATGAGGACTTTGCATGATATGTCCCCTTTAATATCTTTTGCTTCAGCGTAGAATAAACCAGTTCAGGTTTAACTACTCTAAGTATTTTAGAAAGCAGAAAAAGAAGCATCTGTATATCTGCATTGGAAAATGTTTCTCCCTCTTGTTTCTCAGCCCTCTCTTCTTCTAGCATTGCCACATAGGGACACAGTAAGCAACAGTTCAAATTTCAAAGGCAAATAAATGTATTGGCTGCATTTGAATTCCCCCATGGATTTAAAAGCAAAAACGAAAGGCTGCTGCAGCTTTGGCCTTTACCAGACTTGAGATAAAAAACAGTCCAGGGGCAAGGACCAAGACTTTGCAAACCTGGTCAGATCGCCAGTTCTTAGTAAAACAACTCTACATAACAGATAGTTCGTCGTCACACTTTTCATTGTTAGTTAAAAGTGCATTTGTAAAGTCAATTTAAGACAAAATGGCTGCGATGGACTGGCAACCTGTCCACCTCTGTAGATAAGCACCAGCCCCCCGTGACGCTGCACAGATAAACAGTTGAATACACAAAAAACCTTTAGTTTATGTCATTGGAAAACCTTGACGGCAACCTGCCATGGCAATGGTATGCTGCCATTTTTATCAGACTTATATGAGCCGCCTCAACTTTACAAAAGGACATTTAAATGGTATTATCTTTTGTTATACATCCAACAATACTGTAATCTACAGCATCACTGTTGTTCTAAGGCTGTTTTTTTAGCTCTTAAAAAGACAATCCGTTAGTGATCACTAATGGCAAAACTCATTTGGAGAATGCCTTATACTAAAGAAACCAAATTTTTTCCATTGCCTAGAATTATTTCTTTTCCAGTAAATGTCCACATCCAGCTGATTCAGGTTTTACGAAGCCAACAGAGGTTCTCAGTCAACAGCTGAAAGTGTGAACTCATCACATCCCAGTGACTTCACGACGCTTTAAGATGCCTCGTCACAGTCAAACAAAAAAAAGAAAAGGGAATCAGCGGTCAGTGCTGTGTGCAGGCAGGTTTAATCCTACCCTTTTAGTATCTGGCCTTCTCTGGACTTTATGGTATTATGCGTCGTAAAAGTTTGTGGACAGGAGTCAGTTGTTCCTCTGCGACTGAAACTGTGACGGTTGTTAGGGCTGTCTCCCTATCAGACTCCACATGCTCAGTTGAGTTTTATGGTCCTGTCTGCATTTCTTCCTCAGGCCCCTTCACGGCACATTGAGCTGCGCTGAAAACATGTGCTTTATCAGAACATGCAAGGGTCAGGAGTCTGATTTCTGTATTTACAATTGTTAGCTGCCTTTTAGTGATTGCTAAGCATAACTTGCCCTCTTTGCTCCGTCTCGTCTTTCTCGTTTCCTGCCTTCTCATGTTTTACAATGAAAGACCTGCATAGTTTGTTCAGTGTTGTTACATGCCTCTGTTATTTTACAATACGATCCTTATATGGTGCACATATCTGAACTTTAGTTTCTTGCTCCAGATTTTGTAATATTTTTAATAATCAAATCCTAAATCCCTGCACATCTTTTATGTTGAATCCCTCAACTTTGGGTTTTGATGTTTAATTGCTTTTTTTCTGCCCTCTGATAGTTTTGCCTACAAACTTTTAGTCGTTGAGATTTCAAATTCAAAGCTTGCATGTCTGGAATATCAAAGTGTTCTTGGGATGTAGTTTTTCTCAGGTCTAGTGGTGTTTGAAGTTACCTTGACAGGCGATTTTTGGAAGGTTCTTTTTTATGTAATGGAGGAGCTTAGGTTTGGGACTCCTAATAAAAAGTTCCTAAAGCTGTGAGGAAAGGTCAGGGAAACGGTGAAAACTGATTTTATGAAACTTGAAAAAAAAAGTTTTGATGCATGGTGCAAAAAAACACTAAACACCTTCCGCCACCAGGTGTCTTTTTTCCAACTGTTTGGTTTGTGGCTGATTTCTCACCTATAACTTTTGTAAAGCTTTGATCTAGCATTTTGACCAAAAATGTTACTATTTTATAACCAAGAGAAAATAGCGATGAAGCTAACAGTTTAAGTAGCATCCTCTAGTGGCAGTAGGCATTATGAGCGCAGTTAGCTTAGCTAGTTAAAAACAACAATAACCTGTGTGTTTCATAGAGAAACACACAGGTTATTGTTTATGGTAGGCTAAAAACATTTGGCAAAGCCAGCATGTTTTATCTAGACAGAGGTTTAAAGCTTTAAGGTATAAAACACAGAAACTTTGCTGTAATACCTTCCCGGTATGTCCTGTAGTCTGTTCTGAGTTAGTTCGCTTCCTTTCGATGGAAAATCCCCAAGGCAGAACGAGTTGATGTCCTGTAGCGGAAAGCTCCTTCTCATACCAGAAAAAGAAATTCCCTAAACCGCAAACGAAGAAAGAAACAGACCAGAACGCGCTGAAAGCCCAGCTGTTTGCTGTAGCCGCCTGAAGGAAGATACACTTTTTTTCTTCCTCTGGCTTCATTTTAAACGCCAAGCTTTTGGTGCATCTCTTATGTTCTAAGCTACAGATGTGAAAGTTAGATCGAACAATCTGTAAACATTCCGTTTTTTGGACAGTTTCTGCTGATTTAATTCCTGTTTTAGCAGTGGCAAAATCATTTTTCTCCATTGAAAGCTACCAATGTATCACAGCGATGTAATGGAACACAGTAATAAATGTACCCTTTCTTGTTGTCTGGCAGGGCAGAGGGGCCCAAGCCTATCGGAGTCTTCCTCGTGATGCGAGTGGCTGGACTACTCAGTTTCACAGAGACATGATGCGCTCTTCCCTTAGTGCCAACCATCCGATGGTCGACCAGTGGCTTGACAAGCAGGAACAGGTATGATGGTAGAGCCGATATCAGCAGCAAAGGTTACACTCCAGTATTCAAAGATACAGCATATATACTTGCAAATAAGCCAAAGTAATATACAAAATTTAAATCTAGGTCCCTTTTTTTGTTTGCTCCTCGATGTTAAAATTAATTTTTAATCTGTTTTTACAGTTCCTGAATATAAATAATCGATTATCTATTATTATCTAAAAATTATTATTAGCATACAGATATTTTAAGGCTAAGAGGTAGAATTGAGAAACCTTGAGCAAATACCATCTGAAAATGAGCTTGATTAAATTTTGCAAGAAAAGTTTAAGTACAAAGCATAGACCTGAAGCAGACTGTTCGGTGTGTAAGGTATGAGGCACTACTTAGTAATTAACACTGAAACAGCTGAATGACCTCCAAGGGGTACCGATTGGTGCCAAAATCAAATTTTTAATTCAAGTCACTAATCCCGTGCTTTGGAGTGACTTTTGGGTCTGCAATCAGCTAATTAAACTCAGTCATGCACCATTTTGACCTCTGCAGTCCTGTGAAGAACTTTTTAGCTCATTTTCATTTTTTTTCCCCCCAAAGAACAGTAACCCAAACAGCAGAACATGCCAGAGCTACTCTGACTGCTATTAGCTAAAAAAAATCATACAGCGGACATTTCACCAAATCCCAGTGCGGATGCCAGTTGAATATAAAAGTGGGAATTAGTTTACCTTACCAAAATGTAGGAGGTGTTGCATCATGTAACAGTTTAGGTAAAGAACAGCAATAAATGTGTCTGGCTGGAAAATTATTTTCTTGTCTGGTCATCAATTCTGCAATGTACCGGGCGCACGAAAAGGAGAAGCAGCAGTTGCTCCTGAAAATGCTTGCTAGGAGTGACAATGTTAAAACTATTTCGGTTGATGCGTCGTCTGAATATTTGTCTTTGACATTATATTTGTTGGCTTTTTCATATCTTTAAATGTATAATTCCACTTAGGCTTTTTGCAAACTTTCAGAGATAATAATATCTTTGTACGCTTGTCTAAGCTCATGTTTTATGCATAATCTGCCAACAATGAAAAACTACTCATAAAAAATTAAGTTTAGAGTTGAACTGTATATTTTTTTCTATATATTGAATCCATAATCTCAGCCTAGGTTTTGATGGGTGCATTAATTAAGCAACAAAAGTCAAAGACTTTTGACTGACAGTGAGTGACTTTTATCTTTGTTAAATCTAGCTGCAATGTCAGCTCACTGTCCAACCTGAAACAGCCGCTGACTGACAGGCTCCCCGCCTCTGCTCTATCTGCTGATACATTTCATGGAGTAACGGTGTAAAGTGTTAGTGATTGCAGGCTTGTCTCCTCACTTCGCACCTCCTCGCTCTGTTGGTACTTTATGATTGAGTCAGCCTGCGACTGGTCCCTCTACTCCTCAGTCTGTCAAAGGAGAGAAAATATGCTTCCTTTAAAAGTTATTAAAAGTGACAGAGCCTCTCAGCGGGGAGAGCAGAAATGACCTTGGGAGGTGTTAAAGTGCTGAGCTTGATGAGAAGAAGATTTCCCCCAGTCCGTGTGTCAGGCTCTTACTCTTCATTATCGGCTACCTGCTCTGACTTGTAAAGAAAGATTAAGAAACGCCAAGGAAAGGATGTGGGAAGATGAGGGATTGCAGAATGAGTTGAAGAACTAAAGGTAGTCAAAGTGAAAAATGTTTGATTGATATATAAAATACAAAACCAGCTTTTTTTCCTGTTCCCAGTTCAGGATATTTACAATGTGTTTAAGAGGCTGAGGTACCATCAGTTAAAGCTAAAGCTAAAGACTACAGGCATGTTTATCTCGTATACGTATTTTCTCTGCAAGATTTGTGTAAAGATTGGAAGGCAGGAAATAAAATTTTTTAATTATTTTGGTTGGAAAAAGACATTAAGTTTTTATTTATGAAATGGCACAGGTTTGAAGGCAAAGAAACCCCAGAATTGACTTTTAAAGCATTCAGTAGTATTGGCATCATGTGTACTTGCACCAATAGATTGCTATGAGCAGAGATGGTACATTTACACTGAGAAATCTGCTGTTGACAGGAAGTAGATGAATTTCAGCTAGTCCCGCCCAGACAACTGAGCGTTTGGTTCAAATTCAAAAATGTGATTCTTTTTGCGGTCATTGAACACACTAAATGCAAGTAGGACCAGCTGACACTGACAACAACATGGACATAAACGTGTTACTGTGTGAAAACACCCAAACTTCGTGATCTTCAGTAGCAGCCAGGTGTTTCAGATAGGGCTGGTACGAATTATTGGAACACCATGATGTTGAAAATGTATTGAGGCAAATTATCTGCAATGATGCTTTGTCTAATTCTTTAACTGGTAACTATTCAGCGTGCTGGCTTCCAGGCTGGTGGTTATCTGTGTTGAATAACACTGTCTGAGCTGAGATGTGGATGTTGACTGCACTTATCAGCTACGGAATCGGACAGCGAGCCGCCAAAAGAAGCACAGAGAAAACGACACCAAAGTGTTAAAAGTGTGGGATCCCTTTAAACTTGAGCAGAAAACATAGCAGTGCGTGTACTGCTACACCGAGTTAGCATTTCATAATAACACGTCCTTGATGCTGCAACACTTCTCGTGTCACTTCGCCACTGAGCTCTGTGGCTCACTGTAACACAGTGATGTTTCATGGTCAAAAGATCTGAGAGCCGAAGGTTTGCTTTTCCGTCTCCTTC
Source organism: Fundulus heteroclitus (assembly GCF_011125445.2). Taxonomy (NCBI): domain Eukaryota; kingdom Metazoa; phylum Chordata; class Actinopteri; order Cyprinodontiformes; family Fundulidae; genus Fundulus; species Fundulus heteroclitus. Next base: position 31,437,494 of record NC_046381.1, on the reverse strand, counting down.
CTCTGCCTGGCTCTCAGTGCTCAGCCCCAGCTCTGCTCACAGCACAACTTTGTTTTGATCGGCCAGCATGGCAGCCAATCGCGTGAGGATATAGCATCATGCCATTAGTTGCTAGCGAGACAGCAGACGGCAGTGAGGAGAGTGTGTGAGTTAGTGTAACTTGGCCATTATATGGGTTCTATTTTTTGGGATACTATTATGCTCTTTGATGTTAAAAAAAATCCAGACTGCAGTATACAAGTGAGACTTTGTGTACTTTTCTGTGACCATTCTCACTCCAGAGGCAGCTAGCGCTGTGTTGATGTTAAGTCAAGCAGAAAGAGCTGAGCTTTAGACACAAACCCAAGAACAGACAAACTTGCTGCAGATGCATCCTATTTAACAAATATTCAAATGTACACCAAATACATGCTATGTTATTGCATTTAAAACAATAAAATGTTGATTTTCTTTTCAAACCACAAACTTAATTATTTGTTGTGTTAATTTCATATACCAATTACTCATTGAATAAGCTTAACTAGTGAATGAATGGGCATATTTTGTTATCCTAATTACTCGATTTATCCTCAGAGTAATCAATAGAATACTTGAATAGAATATCATTACTATAATAATCGTTACAAAATTGGGAGCTTGTAAAATGTGCACTAGACTGAGCGGTGCATCTCTATGCATTAGTTTTTTCATACTTTCGCCATGAGCGAGACGAAAACAATACCTCTCTCATGTTTCCATGATAAACAATAAGCAGCTGCCAGTAGTTACTGACTTCATTTTAATCCAATTCATTCTCATAGCCTCGTTTTCCTGCAAATACTCTCTTAGGACAAAACAGGTTGAGCGCACAAAGCCTGAATGTGTCTTTGAGTAATGTTAAAATACTAAACTGAGGAAGGTTTTCTAGCAAAGAAAGCATATCACTCAAATTAGTGTGCTGATCTAAAACAGTATGAAACAACTAATCCTTCACTGAACCTGGAAATAGCCGTCAGCCTCACAGTATTGGGTCTTCTCAGTGGCTTCGTATTTATAGGACACGCACGCTAGATTGTTATTTACAGGAAACTCTAAATCAAAGGTAGTGAATGGATGCGTGAATGAATCAATCAATGCATTTTGGGTTCAATTTTATAAAGTTTTAATTGCATTACCTTCAAGACTAGCTGCAGTGGAAACAATTTCCATAAAAAGTTAAAATATGTATATATATTTTTAAGAAGTTTGAAGCCCTGCTAATCCAAGATTAAGGTCTTGGCCTTAAAACACCTTAACAAATATGTGCTATAAAATATAAAAGATTATTATTTCAGAGTAGAGGTTATACCAGAAGACTTATGTAAATATTTAATGGATAAAAGCAGGAATAGCACAGCTTGTGTGCAGGCTTCCACACGGTGGCTAATTCTTTTCACTGGCTGTTTGTAATCCGACAGCTGCACGACTAAGATGAGTCGCTAAACACAAATCTGCTTATTAGAGGTGAAAGTTGATGTTTGTAAGTGGCAACTATTTTTTTCTCCCTGTAGCTAAGTCTAGATAGCTGCCTTCGCTGCATATGACAGTTTGATATCTTCTCCTCTTTGTCCAGCACATACGCATAAGATTGTGAGATATATATCTATATATATCTATATATATACATCCCACAGGTTAATTAAAAAGAGCTGCGATCTGTGCTACAGAACTAGCGGATATAATGAGTCTACACGCACTCGAAAAAAAAAAACAAAAAAACATTGATACGCATTCATATATATCAAGGTTTTAGAAAAAAGACCCCAATTAGCAGTCCTTTGTTTGTTGTGGATTATGTTTCTCCTCTAATTGTTCAATGTGCGTCAGAAGTGAGAAAAAAAAATAGCAGAAAATAAACTAAGAAAACAAAGAGACAGTGTTTAACTTTTTTTTTTTTTGTTTTTCCAATGAAATAGTTAACCCTTTTGGATTTTGCTTGTTTATCTAAAGGTGTCCTTTTGCATCATGTTGCATCATCTCTCTTCTTTATTGCTATACTTTTCGTTCTGTAACTGTTAACTACTCTTTTTAATCAAATCTAGTAGTTTTGTTGCTACTGCGTGGGTTACAGCTCTTTGGGTGCATTTGATCACCATTAACATGTTTGTTTTTTTTCTTATGTAGACTCCTTAAAGGCTCACAGGCAGAAAATTGCTATTAGTCGCAGGGCAGGTTGGACTAGCAACGCCTGCAACTTTCACTGTATCTTTAAGGTCAACTTGTTTTGACCTAAAAGATACAGTGAAAATGCTAAAAGAGATTCTAGATTCTGAAATAAATCTTAGTTAACAAAATAACTGAAAATCAGTCTGGCTTGTACATAATAGGTCATATTACTATAACAGCGGCTATGTTGGTAATGAATGACAAGCTTAAATCTGTACACTTTTTTTGGTATGTCCAGGCCACAGGTTTCTGGCCAACCGTCTTAATTTTAAATTCAACTTTATTTGTACAGCACCAATTCATGAAACATGTCATCTCAAGCCACTTTCCAAAATCAAATTCAATCAGATTATACAGATTGGTCAAAACAAATGTGCTATCTAAGAAAACCCAGTTGATTGCATCAAAGTCCCGAGAAGCAGAATTCACTCCTCATGAAGAAGCATAGAGCCACAGGAAGAGTCATCTGCATTGTCCATGGCTTTGCAGCAATCCCTCATACTGAGCAAGCATGAAGCGACAGTGGGAAGAAAAACTCCCCTTTAACGGGGAGGAAAACCTCCAGCAGAACCAGAACCAGGCTCAGTATGAACGGTCATCTGCCTCGACTGACTGGGGGTTACAGAAGACAGAGCAGAGACACAACAAGACAGACAAAAAGCACAGAAGCACACATTGATCCAGTAATCTGTTCTACATTAGATGGTAATAGCGGGTGATCTGTCTTCCCTGGATGATGTCACAGCTAACAGAACATCAGACCAGGTGTACCTACTATGAAGAAAAAAAGAGAGAGAGAACAAAAAGTTAAAAGGTCTTACTGGTGTTGGTTTGAGTTCTTGTGCAATAGGATGGTTTAGAAGCTTCCTTTCAGACATAATACAGTGTGTTTTTTACAGCTGGATAAACTTTTATAACAATTTTGAAATCAGCTCCCCAAGGTTCAGATTAAGGCCCTTTCTTTATTTTGCATTTCTATTAATGATAGTACAAAGTTGAAATTCACCTTTATGCAGATGACACAGTTTTCTAGTCAGCTGACTCTTAATTTGAGGCAGACTACATTGCAGTAATGCTTAAAGTCACTAATTGGGAATTTAACACGATTAATGTTGTCTCCTAGAGATCATTCTTATTGGTGTTGATTTGATAAGGGACAGCTTATTAAATCAACACCACTTGTGAAATACTTAGTCATCATAGCTGTCTTTCTGTTATGATTTAAACTGTTTACTAAAAAAGGTTAGATTTGACGTTTATGATTGAATAAGGGCAAATCTTACTTTATAAATCAGATATAACTTTTTCAGGCTATATTTTAGAATGTTCTTCACTACAATGACATTATTTATATGTATGATACTTCCTGTGCACTTTCCTGCTTAGACGGCTCTCGCTTTTTTTCAAGTTCCATAAGAAAAGCAATGTAGAAAATGGATGACAATGTACTGTATAATCTGATTTCCTAAACCAAAGAAGACAACAGCATTGTTATAGCTGCAAGTGCAAAGCTACTACTGTGTAAACAACCCTCTTATATGGATATTTTATTGATACATTCAAAAAAGTGTTATCATTTCAGTCTTCAATTATCTTCTTTTTCAAGTACCCAGGCTTTTTTCTAAATCTGGTAGAACTATATTCTCTTATTTTGCACCTTTTTCATGGCATAATCTGCAGATTAGATGAAGTCCTAATCCTTTTCTCTTTCTAGGATAATTTATTGCACTTTTAAAGACTTCTTTCATTGAAAAGTGTCTCTGGTGCTTTTAACCCATACCTTATCAGATTGACTCTGACTTTTTTTTCTGTTTTTTTTGTATTTTGATGTTGATGTCAAACATTTAGCCCGTAACATTTAGCCCATAACCATCCGTCTTGAAAAACAGATGGCTATTCCTGTTTAAATACATTTGTAGATAAATAACAAAAATGAAAAACTTCACAGATCATTTTATCTGCTGCTTCCTTTAGGGTTTTACTTTAGATCCGATATAGTGTTTTATCTTGGTTTTTATGCAGATTCTGTCCTCTGTTCTTGTGGGGAAGCCTTGGTGCACACACTGAACGCAAGGCCATCCAGTCTGTGGTTAAATCTGGCAATTGTCTTTTGTTTAGCTAGCCAATCAATAATTTAATTTCAGTGTCAGATGGTGCCTTTGGAAATTTCATAAGCACTACCTCCTAAATCCCTCTTCACCATGAGCGCGAGAGAGCACACACACACACACACACACACACACACACACACACACACACACACACACACACACACACACACACACACACACACACACACACACACACACACACACACACGTCCTGCCAAATGTGGCGTGGAGCAGCGCATGTTTTATCAGTCTGTATACACCAAGGCCCTATGAGTTATTTTTCATATAAACAGCTGACGTTAATGCTGGTCTATTATCCCACTGATGAATGTTAATGGGCCTTCCCGCTCAGCATACACACGCACTCCCCAAACACACCCACATTTTGATCTGGTTGAGTGGCTCTCTACTGTGTTATTTTGCGGCCTTGATGAGGAACCGGAGGCCATTATCATGAGCGGCACCAGAGTCTGGACTGACACCAGCTGTCCATCAGTGGGATTTGAACCAATCAGCAGCTTGTAGATCCAAATCACACTGAATATGTTTGAGTTATATTCTTTAGAGTTCATTCTTTTGCTATCTTATGAGAAAGTTGTTTTTTTTTTAATCAAAGAATGTTGACTTCAGATTTGATTCAAATTTTACATGTGCGTGTTTTCAAGTACAACTTCTGAATATGACATTGTTGCCTTTTCTTTCTGAGACAGTGCCTTGCCAAACCATACACAACATTAGAATGTATGCAATATATTTTTGGTGGCATTTTATGTGATAGACCAACCCAAAGTAGATTGAAACAATCTTTTCAAATTTATCTCCTCAGTTTTTTTTAATTATCTAGACACTGAACTTTGGCCCATATTATTGATAATGGAGTCCGACTGTAAGTGCTCCAAAAGATTTTCAATTGGGTTTAGGTCTGCTCGTTGGTTAGGCCAGCACCTAAACATGCTTTGAGCTAAAAAAAAAAAAAAAAGAAAAGTTCTACATCTGGGCTGAAACATTAACTTTTACACCTAGTTTTAAGCTTTTCAGAACCTGTAACAAGCTTTTCCCCCCAGGGTATTACTTTATTTAGCTCCATCCATCTTTTCATCAACTATTCTGGCTTTTTTCTTCAAATTTTGATGATACCTAGATATGTGGAGCCCAGGACTAACAGTTGCCCTTTTAACATAATTTTTCCTACATGAGCTGAGGATCTCTGCAGCACCTTGATATTTACTGGTAGTGTCTTGGCTTCTCCTCTGATGAATTCACGCTTTTCTATGCCAGGTGGTACGCCATGTCTTGGTGTGTTTGCAGCTGTGCCAAATTCTTATTGATTTTCAATTGGGCTGAAACAGCTGACCACATTAATTGTGATTATTTTATTATGAAAATACTCATCTACTAATTTTGTAATGACGTTATTGTTGACAAGAGTATGCAGACTCTAAAACATCCAGTTGCTGAAATAACCCACTCAGAGCAGTAATTAACCCAAAACTCTACAAAAAATGCATACATTTTGCATGAAAGACGAAAAATCTTCTTTGTAAATATACTCCACCCAGAACTCCTCAAGAGGCACTATTTTTTTGCTTAATTTAGTTCAAATTTTGTAAAATATCTCCTATTAAGCACCTTTTGTGATCAGATTTGTATTTGATCAATCAGAAATAGTTAAAGATTAGAAAAATAATCATTAGCTGCAACCCTATGTCATATAACAGCCTCTAAAGCCGTCACGCGACAGCTGTATTCATACATATAATAAGCTGCATGGACTGTTTATATAATGTCTTGTTTGCTATTTAGGGGTATTAGAGTAAAGAGACATAATCACAAATGAGGCTACACTTTTCAGATTTGGTTTAGAATCCAGTGTCCTTTCTCTCCAACTTTAATATTTTGCACTATTTTGTGGTGGTCTAATCTCATAGAATCCCCAAAAACTAAAATAAAGGTTATTATGTAACTTCTCAAAATTATGTTTCAAGTGGTAATTGGCATAAACATTACATGAAATAAAACACATCCAGTGAGACCAAAAAAAATAGAATTAAAATAAGTAAGTTATGTAACAGTGTCAAAACATGTCAGGATGGCCTGCTCAGAGATGTGTAATCACGTCTTTGATCAGGCCTCCAACTGTCGCAGAGCATCCCTCGCTTTGTTGTTTAATGAGGCATCTTGTATGATGGGTTTTTAAGGCGAACCCAGAGTGATAGATAGCCTGGCTTAAACGCTGAGCCAAGATGCTGAAAAAAGACAAGTCCCCTCAGCCTGAAGGTGCAGTAATTAGGTGAGGAGAATTGTTATAACAGTGCTTTGTTTTTCTCATTTTTGCTTCAAAATCCCCTCACCAGGCAAACACAAAGGGCTCTAGTGAGTATTGTAAATATTTTGTAAGTATTTTCAACTGTTTTATCAGTCCCCCCACCTTATTTGTAAGGTTCAGCCTCACAAGGATATGCTTAAATCTGTTTCATCAGATGATGGGTAAAATGTTATATATATATATATATTATATATATAATATAATATATAATTCTAGAATATATATATAATCTAGAATATATATATATGTGTATATAGATCTCTATTATATATATCTCTATATCTATATTGTATCTCTATACTCTTCTCTATCTCGCTCTCTTCTATCTCTATATTCTCTGCTTCTCTTGTTGTCTCTCTTCTACCTCTCCTCTCTATCTACTCTCTCTCTCTCTCTCTCTCTCTCTATCTCTCTCTCTCTCCTATATTCTATATATATATATATGTATATGTTTTTCCTACTTTAGGATATATATATATATATATATATATATATATATATCCTAAAGTAGGAAAAACACTGAAAGATCTGTTTAAATGAATGTGGTATTCCAGCCATAATACGTCACGCTTACTTGTTCAAAGACCCAAATCCATAAATAAGCTATTTAAATCATTTACTTTGTCTTATTTAAATAAATAATATGATGTTAAGGTGATGGGATTCCAAATACCAATAAAAACATCTTCAAAGACCTTTCAGCATTACATTAAGGATATAAGTATTAATGTGTAATTGCTGGTTTTGTGAGTGAAGTAGGTCCATACCCCACGCTTGTTTTTTGGCAAAGCCCACAGAGTCTGTAGCCCCCGAGGCGAGCTCCAGGCTGTGTCAGAGCAGCTGAGCATGGAGACACAAGTTGAGAGTAACCATCTTGTGTCTCTGCGTCTTGTTTCTTCCTAATGCTTGTCTCTGTTTGACTGTTACTATCTCTCTTCACTGCCACCAGGTGGATGCTGTGTGTATCTATACCTGTTCGTTCCATTTGAAGCGGAGCACGGGTTTGTTGCTTGAGAGACTGTTTTTAACATTTATGTTTTTTTTATTTAATTTTTTATTTAATTTTGCATTTTGTCTTACGTTAAGGGGCAAATAGTAAGATATTGACTGTAAAATCAGCCTAAATCCTTCTCATTTGTCACCCGGAATGGAAGTAACATTCCCTATAAACAATCGGTCCTCTCCATCAACAATGTCTTAGTCCCATTTTTCTCCTTTCAAACCTAGAGGAGTGTAGCCCGTGTTTACTTCCTGGTTTCTTAGCCAATCATATGAAGGTTACCAGGGTTTGCTTAAAACTTTAAATATTTGGCCTCCGGATTTTAGAAATTAACAGGGTTTCTTCAGAATACCTGCGGCAGCAAAACTCCACTTAGTTACACTTGTTTAGTTCGTAGAGTTCAGATTAAGATGGAAACAGGTAACGTGTGCGCCACTGACTGAGCTATTGATTCAAATCCACAGCAAGACAGGAACATGTTATTAAAGAGCAAATATAAGAACTAACAATTAATAGAGAGCAGCAGAAAAAACAAGAGAATCACAGAACTCCATTCATACTTTAAGCAGAAGCAAACATCAAAACCACAGCAATTTATACCTAGATAAGGACAATGGGAGAAATTGCTGCTCTACTCAGAAAAGCAAATTAACTTTTTTGAAAAGAGACTAATGAACCTCTTTTCCCCCCGGTTCCATTACAAGGCTTCATAAACCGCTCTGTACAAATGGATTTTTTTCTTGTGCATTTTCTTGAAACCTGCACCAACCAATTGTCGTCATCCTCTTAACGAGTTTGAAAAGGGAAACTGTATGAGCATATTTGAATCCTGAGCAGGCTGGTCCTTTGGCAATACTCTCCCACTGAAGCGTCTAAGTTGTGGACATGCGTATGTAAGTTCAACCTTATGTTTCACTGACCCAAGCTTTAAAATGTTGATAGCAAACAAATGTCAAGGTCTTAGAAACACTGACCTTTTGACTATTTCTTTGTGGTTAACATTTTATATCTTTCCTTCCCTCCTTTCTGGCTTGTTAGACATTATACAGTTTGCCAGTCTACATGAAATCAATTAGTTTTAACATAAAGTTGTTGTGTTTTTTAGTTTGTTGTTGTCCCAGCCTATCATAGTTCTGTTAGCTCCACTTGTATACCCATCACCCTCTGTAAATATTCAACAACCTCTTTCAAAGGGCTTATGATTGCTTGGTAGAATACAGCATTACTGATCTTGAGAAGAATAGGTTTCTGTCCTTCTTGTCTGGAGATATTGACGTCGTCCCATTGTTCTGTCCCTCTCACCTTTGTCTCCATCATTTGCATCATGTGGGTGACTAGACCCCTCTCCAACCCTAGCTGTGAACATGTTAATTCTTGATTCTTGTTTAGAGTTCATGCATTTGCCATCTCCGTTTTGCTCTGTGGAGTGAGAAATCACTTTCTCAATGAGAATAATTGAACACGGGCAGGGGGGAGCCAGCTCATTACCCACAAATCACAGGGTGCAGGGGCACCTTAGTTGAAGACAATAATGACTTCAGGGAATAGAACGAGGCTGGCAGCCTGGAGCTAAACCAGCATGGGCAGCATAGAACAAAGCTGGGAAAGGAACCTGTATGCTCATCCTTAAGTTGAAATAAAGTAGTGACCTTCTTTTAGTTTTTTTGTTTTTTTGTGTATGTTTTTTTGTCTATGTAGATTAGCAATCAGTATCTCACATGTTTCAATCCTTTCCCTGATTCCATGGTCTGAGGTTTGTATCTCAAACCTAGATGCATTATGCCTTGAGTAACTGCATCTAGTATATGTATATAGAAGTTAACTCAATATATGGTAACATCTTTAAAGTTGAGGATACCATTTTGCTCATTTTAATACTAGAAGGTGATGAACAGGACAGCATTCTGAGATTAACAAAGCCCCGTTTCTAAGTCCAAGGAGAGGGGGCAGCTCGGTGCTGAGAGCCAAATGAGTCCACTCTAACAATGAGTTCTGTTGTCACAACCTACTTTTCTCACTGTTTTATAGTTCCCATTTGCAGGCCAATGCTTTTAAGTTGCAGACTGTACATAATAAGGCCCTGGCCAACCATAAACATCCACCTTCTGGGCCGCATAGAAACATAAGAGTAGTCCGCCTTTGCATCCCTGCCAAAGAGTCAATTTGTTGACATTGGCTGAACAACCATAGTGCTAAGCGATAGACCTGGAAAAAAAATATGACTTTTTTTATTTCAGAGCTATGGAGAGGAATGCCACCATTTTTTTAAAATAATCTTTGTTCTCTCTGTTTATATTTTCTTCTCCAGCTTTCCTGATTTCAAGTGTCATTTCTTGCATCGTAGACGTGGTTGGAAACTCAAATATTTGATAATTTCCCATTCAATGAATGCTCTATAATTTATCTCTAGCATCTCACCTTCAGAATATTTTTCTGTGCAGATAGTTTTACTGAGTAAAGACTCATTGTTTATTCTTTTCTCATTTAATAGGATGTCTGAAAATGAAGTCACAGGGCAAATAAAATGTCAGAAGCAAAGTGAAAGGAAAGTTTACCCTCCACCACACAATGAAGGACACCTGTGGTTGATTGAGGCAGTGACACAATGAGACATTCAGCAGATCACAGCAAGGTCGAGTAAAGTGAAGTAAAGTTGCTGTGTTTCATCCTTTTTGAGCTTTCATAGTGGAACATACTGGGTTTTGAAATGCCTGCTGCCTTGCTTGCATTACATCCTTATCTGCGATGTCTCAAAGGTAGGGATCTACTTTTTCTGAGGAATCCAAAGAAAACTGATGTTCACTTTTAGTAACGCTAGCCATGCTAATTGTGTTAATCCCTAATATGAGATACTAGGGACTGAAAATCTATGGAAGGAACTAATGATAAGGTGGATGCATAGAAGAGGCCCCAGAACCTTCATGTTTTTAAGACATCTTCTGTGGAAGAATAGGTCAGAAACTCATCTGAGGAACACATATAGCTGGGCAGGAGACATCTATCGAGAAAAGGCTTTTCAACAATACATTATCTATTACACATAAGTCAATATACCAACTGGTTTGCTTTGATTACTTTATATGTGTGCATTACTGTGGTTGTTACTACTGCTGCATGAAAACTTCTCAATGTTAGTGTTTAATATTGTCGTGATGAAGTTATTTATGATTAACCCACATTTTCACCGCTCCTTTCTTGCTTTTGGATCATTACAACCTCCTCGTCATTCTCCCTGAGCTTCCTGTTCTTGGTTGCAAACATCGAGATCATTTGTGGGCATAATGCACAGTGAAAGCCCATCTAAGTGAAATAATTGTTTTAATGCACAGCCATTGGAATATTATAGCCGGCCAAAACTTAGATCCAAACAGTCCTCTAATCACTTGTTGTGCTCAGCAAGTAAAACTTCATCCGGTCTAACAGGCTTAATCTTTGGACTAATTGGTATCTCGTCCAGCCTTACTGTCTTTGCCTTCAGGGCTGTTATAAAGAAATCCTGGTTATTGCTTTTAGCGTACCATCAACCCCTAACCCCGCTTCAGGTTTGTTTTCCCTCCATATCCGTCTTTCTTTGCACTTTCCTTTTGTACTGAAGCAGCTGCTCCTGCCACCGATCCTCAGCCCACTCGTCTCTCTTGGGCCTGTAAAATGACTGTGACCGTACCGGTGCCTTTTGGGATCCCTGTTCATTACAGACCCTCTAAAGACCCCCCGTCTCCACACAGCCCTCCTCTCTTATGCTTGGTCTGGAAGAAGGATTCAGCCAAATGGCTTTCTGTCTCCCCTTTATCCAAGAACTTGAGCGTCCAATTAAAGTGAAATGGAAAGCACTCCCCACCCCCCTCGCAGCCTCACAGCACTCCACTCCCATGATGCTGCAGATGAGCCCCTATTCAGGACCCTCTACACCTGCTCAAACAAGGCAGCAAACAACGGCTGATGTGTAGAGGAGAGCATTTACCTTCTGTAATAAGCTCCTGCAGCGTGTACTAAAGCTTTAGTTTTTACTAAATTATTCATTTCTCAAACTCATCCACATCATTCTGCTTAAAAATTCATTTGCCGTTGATTTTGAGCATATTTAGGATTTTAGGTCACTATATACAAGCGTCCTTCAGAAAACGGTTGATTCTGCCCTCATCATCTGGCCATTATTGCATGCTGGAGCACTTTCAGTGAAGTAACTGTTGTATGAAGTGGTTTAAATGGAGATTTGGCAGTGTAAGAAGTTTAGTTTGTTGGCAGCTCTTGAGCAACTCAATAAATCCGCATGATTCCGACTCACATAATTGCAAGAGCTGCTCCGAAAAAATAATTAAAAGACAAAATTGTATTTGATTACAATTGGATTCAGATCTACGGGCGCGCTCATTTAAATTCACGCAACTGCTATTATTTCAACAGGGGCACCGTTCAGCGACTGACCTTCACAGTTTGAAAGATGGATTAAATGTTCGGAGCAATGGAAAGCCGACTGTCCGCCCACTTAATAAGCTCAAAATGATGATTAATCTGTGAAAAGCACCGCAGAGCTCCTTTTAATGCATAGTTAAAGACACTGGATTCAGCTGGGACCAGCGGCTCAGTGGGGGCGCGCACTCATCCCTCAGGATTGGCTGTTCACAATTACCTCCCGTCAACAAAGCCAGAAGACAAAAAAAAAAAAAAAAAAAATCAAATCCCTCTGCCCCAGAAAAACAAAACCTAGTTCTACCATCAGTAACAATAATGCTTTTTTTTAATTTAAAAAAAACATTTTCCTATTCTATTCACAAGCAATATTTCTAAGGCTGAGCTCTAAGAAGCTCTGGATAGTAACGCTGATGATAACGTAATGTGCTGTCATTCCTCCCCTGTTGGAACCTCTGGCTCTGGAGCTCACCAGTGCTCTGCTCCTGTTTCAGCTGTTATTGATGAGGTTTGAAAAATGTCTTGAGCCTCTGTGTCCACTTTGTGCCTTGCTTATTGACCTGGTGATTGATTTAGGGCCTCATAATTAGCTGGCCTAATTTAATTAAAGTGCAATTTCACATTACAGTAGGCAAAGGCAAATGCAGCTGTGTCACTGATAGATCAGCTAATGCTTGATACAAAGCAGCCACTGGCGAATGATGTATTCCACCCACAAAGAGAGGAAATGGCGAGATTAGGGATGGTAGGGGTAAAACGAGATCCAGGACATTGTTTTTTTTTTATCTCCAGTGTATCCATCTGTCTTCCATTAATCCCTAAACATCTCACTGCTCAATGCTGATGTAGACAAATGCAGCCTCACTTCTTTTATCTAATTTTCTTAACAGCATTAGAAAACCGTGTGTCCCCATAACCCGCTTCAAGTAAATTTCCGTCAGAGTCGGACATTTATGAGCCAAAATCCATTCCTTTCTAAAGTGAAACAAAAAGGGGAGATTTAAAGTTCTAGGCCTAGTTAGAAGCACTTCCTTGCATGTCATTGCAGCTTTTGTTCTCCCTCTAACTTCACCTTAAACACCCAACTCCATTTCACAACCTTGTAACAACCTCCATACCAAAGACTGTTGAGGTTTGGGTCTAAACAGAACTGAAAATAAGATGAGATAAGATAAAAAAAAAGAAATTCAGACATGACAGTGGGAAAAACACATAGAAAGAGTTATACACTAGATTAGTATGAATAAGCTAATTTAAAGTTATTTTCTAGTGCAACTTATCAGAAAGGCAAAAAAGAAATATTGTGCAGTTATTGATAATACGGCATATTCAGGTCAAAATGCAATATGCAAGTTAAACAGAGGAAAGCGTCCGATTGTGGTCAGCAGCCTTCTGCTGCACCTCACGAGAAGGAAGTATAAAAGACAATTTTTCAGAAGGTCAAGAGGGGATATTGGGGCTTTTTTTTCCTTTAAACAGACATCATATTTTTTATCAGCACATTTGTATTATATTTGTCTTGATTTTTAGTATTTTTAATATATTTTGTTCTCCTTAAATATTTTAAATGTTTAGATATTACCCCCCCCCCCCCCCAAACAAAAAAACAAAATAAAGAAAAAACTGCATTTTCAATAAAAAAAACCACATGATTTCCCTAAATAAATAAGATACACGTCTTGACCTTTGAATGTTATGGGTTATTATTACTAAAAATCACAAGACTCTGATACTAAAGTGCTTAACACCGGCTTTGTTCATCACCACAACTTCTTAAGTCTAATATAAAAATTGATCAAAGCAATTTTGGCCTCTCTGCTGACAAAGTTATTCATTGCACTTTAGAGAATGTGTGGGTAGGGAGAACGTCGTTATGACCCCCTCATCTTCCTTCAGGCAGCCTTCAATAATGCACATCTATTGCCTACATAAATGTGAATTAATGTCTTGCTATCCTCTTTATGCTGAAGTATTGGTTGTCTTAATGGGGGGGTGTTAGTGGGGAGTCCAGTGAACTGGGGTCCAGAGAAGGGTTAAAGGACCCTTGACATGTTAAAGCTGCTCTGCTGGGTCCAGCTGCCATGTCATATGTAATCGCTAAAGCTAATTTGGGCCTAATCTGGCATAGGAAAAGGAATAGAGCTTCTAAAGTCTTACACAGTTCAGAGAGGCTGCTGCACGTATTAGTTATGCCTTACATAGGTAGCCTGTGAAAACTCCATTAGGAATCAAATTAAGGTAAGAAAGCTTTTTGTCCAACACCATAAAGCTTCTTTTAAGAGCTGAGTAAAAACAGTAAGCTTCTGGCTGCAGTTAAGATGGAAAAGCATCAGTAAATGTGTCTCAAGGTCAGATGAACTTTAATGGTACTATTAAGAGTTATTACCTTCAGTTTGTCTTTGTATGGCGACGCTATTGTGCGATGCAGCAGCAGCACTGTGAAGTTCAATTTGATCCTGCAGGTTGTTCAGTGTTCAGCTTAACTGCATTTACCAGAAGTGATTGGGGTGCAATTAAGGCTCCGTAACCTTTTTGAGCGACAGGAAAAACCTCCGCCTCCACTTTTTTTCTAAGACTTAGACCCACTGCGAAGAAATTCTTTCTCCATGTTGCCGTGTAAACAATGTTACGTTTGGCTGGTTAGATGTTGTCCTAAGAGGCGTATGCCGTTTGGTCAATCAGCGCTCCGCAGCGTACGAAGTTAAAATCTGCCGGCTGGGCTGTTTTTACAAATGCAGGATTAGTTTATTTTGCAGGAGAAATAATGTTCTGGACTTTTTCAAAGGGTAAACCAAGATATTTGTTTATTTTTATTGCCCAGATATTTTTAGATGTTAGATCTACTGTAGGTATGCTTTGCGGTGGAAATAAACCCCCCCATTGTTACTGTGCATGGGAAAAATGTCTGACGGGGAGGTCTGCTCCACGTTTCACGCTGTCACACAGATGTGGGCCCCAGATCGGAACCCGACAACACCATTCAGTCTGACCTTTGAACCTGTCCTTGTTAGCCTCAGACGTCAAAGATGGGCTCAGGAGAAAGCCCCTCCACCCGTTTCTGCCCACAGCTACATGTTGTACCTGGCCATGAGCAGCCACACACACACACACACACACACACACACACACACACACACACACACACACACACACACACACACACACACACACACACACACACACACACACTTATGGTCAGAGTGGGACTTTATGGGGATAGTTTGTGATGGCGGATGACAGCTCCTCAACATGGTTACAAAGCCCAACCTTTAAAAACTGAGCTAGTGTGTATGTGCACATGTATAGAGTGCCCCCCCCCCCCAACCCAACCCCCACCTTCCAGCCAGCTCTTACCTCCCTCAACAGTCTCTAACCTGCCAGTCTATCTGAAAGTAACACGATTCTGCACTTAGCAGCTTCCTGTCTTTTTTTGTGGTTGCAGAATTTCTTCTTTTTCTAAAATAACATGTACAAAATTTCTGAAAACCACATGTTGGGAGCAACATTGTTCGTAGCTCATTTAATCTTTTTGACAATTCTTCCGTATACCTTAGGCTACATGAGAGTGCCCCTTTCTCTACATGTCTCTGGCCCTTTTTGCACAACTTTCTGAAGTCAGGCTTGATGTGCAGACGTGGTAGATTGGCACCATGTACAAACACAAAGAGACACATTGTGTGTGTGAAGTGGATCCTGCTAAAGTTCCTGTCAATCCCCTATCTTGCCATGTATGCAGATGTTTCTGGAAAATACTTTTTACGTTGGACTAAATTTGAAGAAATGACAGAGATTTTGTTAAGCATCAATCCCTATGGTGTCTCTATTATTTGTGCTCCTGTTCCAAATAATGTCTGAACACTGAAGCAATGGTGTAGAATCCAGTGTTCTGTGGGATCATGACTAGGTTCAACACTTTTTCATAATGCCACCATTTTATCTTATTAATCTTTTTTATTAAAGCATCAACATTCCATCCAGAAAAGAAATGTAGATGTTCTATAAGTGGCACGTGTGACTACTTGCTTATTTTCTGGTTTGCAAGAGTCTGCCTTTGAACAAAAGAAGAACTCACTTTTTATTTCTTGTTTAATTTTAAAGTTGACCTAAGACCAACAAATATTGAGATTTTCTCTCTTTTATTTCACCAATAGAAAAAGATCTCATTTAATCAAATGAACAGTAGGTCAGATTCCTTAAATGGATGGAATGCTCCAAATTTGATGCTTTAGTACTGTCACCAGTGCTCTTTAATATTGTCATAGTTTATACACATTGGTCATATTTTGTATGTCAATGCGTTGTTGTTTTTTTTTATTTTATGTGCTCATAATGGTGCTGCACAGTTTTAAGGTAATGAAGACATCTTTAATGTTTGTAACTGAGTGTCGTCAGCTAGCTTGACAAGCAACCGGCTCTGAGATGAAGCTGATTTCCTTTCTCTGTCCAAGTGAGTGTCTGAAACATAGATACAAGAGCGTCAGACTTTAAACACCATCATATTTATATCTGGGGCTAACATTTATATTAAGAAACAGTTTGCAGGACAGAATTTTCTACGATATAAAATATGGCCTTTTTAAAATTTTATTTCAACTTTCAATTTCAAATCTGTTTTTTATATTCAAATCTGAAGCTGAAACAAACAAAAAAATCTAACCATAAAAAAGTATATTAAGAAAGAACTGGATTAAATCTTTGTTCACACCTTTTTGTCTCACTTCTTTTGATTTTAAATAAATTTTTAGTTTGCAGATCTTAAGATCAAAATTTTACACATATTTTTCTGGTTTATATTAGTTCCTTCAAATATACAATCATTTTGACCCATTCTTGGCTCTATATATTAACTTTGTAAAATACCTCAAGAAAGTCATCAGGATTATTTTAAAGAATACATATCTAATTATCTATTTTTCCCAAAAAAGAGCTTCTCATACTTTTCCCTCCAGCTTGATTTATGCCTCAAATTGAGAACTTTTCTTAATTTTCAAGGAAGCTGTTGGACTTTCTCACCACCTTTAAGGCTCTGACTGGTTGCCACCATGAGAGTAGGAGAAAAAGACATGGAGGAGGTGGAGATGGATGCAACAAGAGGGTAAAAAAGAGAGCAGGCTAGGGAAAGAGCAGAAGGGGAGTTGAAAAGCCTTGTTGCAACCCCACTTCACTGGTTACCAAAGGATCAACAGGGTGCTAAAAGCACTCAGGGGAGGAGGAAATGGATGGGCTTTGGAGATGGGAGAATTCAGGGATGGGGAGATGAGGAAAGAGAGCATAAAGTGAGAATAAATTGGCAGGGAGATGTGTATTTGCTTGTGTCTTTCCTCTGCTGTCACTCAGGGCTGAGCTTTACCACTGACACCATGTGAGGGGGGTGGCTCCAGATATAGATGGCCTGTCATTCTCCTGATCACAAATAGTATGGCCTCTGTAAAATTGTTTTTATTTAAAAAAAATAAAGGCCATATTATTATATACTGTATATATTTTAGGAGGTGAGCAGGTACTCTTAATAACATAAATGTTAGCATATTTCATAATTAATACAAGGCATTTGACCTTTCATTCTTGTATTTTGTTTGTTGGTTGAATATCCTAGTTGAAACGTTTTCTATTTTTACATTTTGTTATGTTACGACCACAAACATCTGTGTGTCTCCTTTGTGATATGGCAAACCAACAGAGAGGTGGGAATCACAGTGAAGTGGAAGGGGAATTGTAGTAAAACCAATCTAAAACCCAAACATAATTCCTTATCATTGCAACTTTCTAGTTTCCTTTATACGTTCAAGCATGAAATTTTGAAGACAATGGTAAGTTATTTGCCTAAACCAATTGCAACCTTTTCTCTTAAACTAACATGACAGTGGATTCAACATGTTGGAGTTAAATAATCACCTGTGCTCTGCAAATCCATTTGACTTTATCTGCTCTGGGATTTACCTTTTCATTAATATAATTCTTTTTTTTTCAGAATAGAAAAATAGTAATGTTTCACAATCACATAAAATGATTCATTTTCTTTTTTTTTCTCTTTTTACTTGTTCCTATTTATGCAGGATTCATGTTTTTATTCTTTAGTAGTAGCTTCCGGTACTCTGAGTCTCCATCCTGCCTTCTTTATGTATGAATTACTACAGGTGATATAAGAAGTTTACTTTGAGGAGAGAAATCAAATCTACCCCTTGACCCAGGGGGATTTTCATTAAAAAAAGCTTTGTGGATACTGGGCCTTCTAAGAAGTCCGCCACCTTAGCTGACATGTAATTAAAGGCAGGGGTCACTGGCTGACTGACTCATTTTCATATCGGACAGCTAGAAAAAGGGAACGGACAGGGAGGGTGGGGGCGCGGTCTTTTAAGGTGTATTGCCGATCAAATCCTCATGCCCCCTCCCTTTCTTCTTACCACCAGAAATACAATGAAGACAAAGTCTCGCTGTACCACCTAAGAGTGTCTAAGATATCCCGGCCAATGAAAAGGGTTGAATCTATTTCCATAAAGGAAGCAGAAAGTCCCGGCACCTATTTGGATCTGCTTGACATTTCAGTAAAAGACTGAAAAAGTGAAAGGTGAAGGGTGAGGGCGGGGAAATAGCAGTGGCCAACAAAGCGCTTCAGCCCCCCTCCCTTTCAAGGAGACAATGCCCTCCCCAGATGCTGACAAGCTCCCACACACACAGGCAGAAAAAGCCTCACCCAACTGTCCGCAGCAGCTAACCCGACCCGAGGCAGGAACTTTAAATAAGTGGAGAAGCTACGCTGTACAGCGTGCTTGTTAACTCCTGATGAGAGGTTCAGCCGCCGATTAGCTGAAACAAACGCTGTCATCAGATGCGGCTTCCAGTTCTGTCACGTGTGACATGTCACTGCTGCATGTAAGTGCATGGCTCAATCTGTAGTATCCCTTAAAGGGAGCTTAAATGAAGATTTTTATCCCTCATTAGGGGAGCATGGAGCTGCTGTCTCATCCTAGTCCCTAGTTAAGTCCTCAGATGTCTGGGCTGCCTGTAAAAGCCGCTGCCTGCCTAATGGCCCTGAAGGACGATGAGTTACTGAAATGCGGAGCTCCAGGGTAACAGTCAACAACCGCCCCAGACACTTTTCCTTTGGTCTAGACCTCGGTCGCACCTCTTCAAAGACCAGCAGCAGTCGAACGTAGCTGATCAAGCCTGAGCAGTTAGCTGTGGTCTTCGTTATTACCGTCGCTGGGATGTTCGTCGCTAATGTTTCTGAAGAGGTAGCGAGCCTCCAATTTGGCCTGAACTGAAGCGGTTTGATCTAGAGCATAGACACTCATTCCCCACATATGTTTGCGTTAAAAGCAAAAGGCGTGACGGTGTTTTAATATCTTTCTGTCTTTCTTCTGCAGGAGGAGGAGGAAGCAGAGCAAAGGCAATACGAAAGGAGGATTGAGCGAATCGAGCCTGTAGGGAGGGCCGACTCTTCGCTGGAGCGTTCACCTGTGTTAAGTCTTGAGTGAGTGGCTCACTGACAAAACTCCCACCACCCACTTTCCGCTCTACTGTGGGTTGGTTCACTAGCTTCTAAAGTCTTTTTTGTAATATGAGCCACCTGTTGTCGAGCCAGGAAGATACGTGTACATATTGGTTAAAGTGTTGCAAAAGTATTTGCACCCCCTTAGCTTTTTTCACATTTTGTTATATTGCAATCACAAACCAATATATTTTAATGAAGATTTAGTGACAGACCCTCAAAAAAAAGTGTTTAATTGTGAAGTGGAGTTTTGGGGTGAGTCCTTTAGAAATAAATGTGGCTTGCCTTTGGATTAATATTCACTGATTCTGATACCCATTGGAACTTTCCTGTGCTACCATATGCCTTCAGAAGCCACCTGTCTGTAATTCTTCTCAGAATATATGCAGATGTTCAATGAGGACTTCCGAGGTATTTTTTTTTTTTTACAGAACACGAATGAACAAAAAACATCTTAAAGACAAAAGAACATAACATAAAGGTCACTTTACATAGAGGTAAAGTTTTGGAGTTACTTGCTAGAATGGTCTAGTCAAAGTACAGACATGGAGAAAATGAGCAGTAATTAAGTGCTTAGATATGCAAAGCTGGTAGAGACCGTTCTCAAAAGACGTGCAGCTGCAATTGCAGTGAAAGATGGTTCTACAAAGTATTTTTCAGCGTACAAATGCATACCTCACTTTTAAGGTATTTTGAAATGCCCTGAAGTTTGTGATTGGGACATGACTAAATCTGAAAAAGGTTGAAGGGGTGTGAATAATTGTACATAGTATTGTATATCTTCAAACCAAATTTTTTGCACAACTTCTTTATTTAGTGGGAGGTAGAAAAGCGCACCATGCAATTTTAGGTAAGAAGTCTACTTTACAACACTTAAGTGCCAAGGTGTTCTTTCATGAGCAACCTCCTACCGATCTGCATTGATGGTGGTTCATGTTCATTTGTCTTCACGTCTTTATCTGCACAAATTAACCTCCTTCGCCAACCCATCCTCCCCTCCCTTACATGTTTTCAATTAATCTGTTCTCTCTTAGCAGTCTGATCTTAATCACTTAATTGGAGTCTCCATTTGGATCTCTAATTGACCCTGAGGTCCACTCACCAGACTTTGTAATGGATGACTTTGTATAGGCAACACAATACAGGTCCTACCATCTAAGTGGAGCAATTTTCCATCCCGTCATTTATATCAAGCTTTTGTCATGTTGGCCTGCATTTCCTTTTACACACTCTGCATTTCTACATTTACTTGTCACCCCTATTATTTTTATTCATGCATGTCTCCCCCTCCCTGTTTGTTCTTGTCATCCATCAACGTCCTGCAGAAGCATGCTCAAGCCGGTCGAAGTATCCAATGAAGGAGGGCCTCTGGGGATCCACGTAGTTCCTTTCAGTTCACAGGATATTAGGTAAAAAAGATGAGGGTAAAAAAAATGCAAGTTTTTTTTTTCATTTATTCATTCATTGTTTGTGTGTTTCCCCCTATTTTATCTGTTTAATGAATTCCATAAGACTAATTTTGTCAATCTAAGCTTTGTATGTTCACACAATGGTGTGTCATACTGTATAAATACCATGTTTATACTTATCATTGCTACATCGCTATTGGAATCACAATCAGGTTTCATTTTACTGTCACACTGACAGGGGATTTCTTTTGGTAATGGAAGGAGACAACAATCTTAATGACATGCATTGAACAAATTAACTGTGATATAATCATCCCCCTCCCCTTCAAGGAGGTGTGTGTATATATATATATATATATATATATATATATATATATATATATATATATATATATATATATATATATACATTATGTGAACATATAGACATAGTTTAGGGTCTAAAGTAGGTTTAGGATTATTCAATAGCTTGAAAGCCGTTTCAGTAGTGTAAATGATGTTCCTGCATTATTGTCTTATGCCTTTACTATTATGCTATGCACATTTTGATTACCAGAAATGTTAGGCTGCATTGTCAATCCAGTTTGCTACTTCTACAGAAAATATGCAACTATTGGTCAAATATTTTGTCAGCAATAATAGCATTACTTTATCTCATGCTTCACTATGCAGATGTTCTATCTCCACCGATGAAGATTTGTCCACTTTAAGGGCATGCTTTTTTTTATTAAAACTGAAACAAAGACTTACATTTTTTGAATATTTTAGCTAAAACGTATCTGACCACATACACCACTGGTGTTGGTGTCCCCAAATGATCAGTTGATCCTTAAACATGAAAAAGTAAAATAAAGACAGATAGGGACTTCATAGGAAAAGTGATGTTCTCTATTTTGATTGAGTAGATTGCAATCAATTCCTCTCCTTAAGTCCAAATAAACATATTGTATTCAAAGTGGGGGCAAATTGACACACATACTTTATAGGCATGACATCACTTAATCTCTGAGTTAGTTAATTTCCTCATGTTTAGACCTGTGTAACACATTTTTCAATACACCAAAAACACAAGGATCAATAGGAAACAGAGTGCAAGCAGGATTATTTTCAACTTTAGTCTTTGAAGTTGTTGAAAGTCATACTATGTGCTGCTAGCTCCTGTCACAGCTGCATTCAAAGTGATTCAGAGCATTTTCTTTTACCTAACTTTTAACTGATGAGTGTTGCTTATAGAAAGAAAGGAGAGATGCATTTCAGTTTATGGTTTTTCCTAAAAAAAAAATCTAAAGGACAGAAGAAAGTGTCCAGATGTAATCAAACTAAAAGCCTGTGTAAAACACAGACCCTTGCTGAATGCCAACAGACTGGCCCACCTCCAAGGTGAATGTGACTACTCAGCACTGGTGAAGAAGGACGAGGGGATGAGAGGCAAAGACAGAGCATAGAGATGAAATGGGATGACATTTGAAGGAAGACTTTGGCTGTCATTGGGTGCTTGATACACTAATCTTGTTGCTGTTTATTAGCAAGTGTCAGGGAGCTATTTTTAGCTCGGACTTCTTGTACGCTCACCCTATAGCTCTGATACTCAGTTACTCTTGAGCCAGAAAGGGCAAATAACCAGTTACAAAAATGGTAGCATTCAAAATTATTAGCAATATTGCCTAAATTACAGATCCAACTCGACAGACTAATTTGCACAGTGTCATTCCTCAAAGCTCCCTTGCATTCCCGTAAAGTCAGCCAGCATTGTGTAAGATGGGAGTACTAATGCTGGTTGGCCTGCAAGTCCTCTTTCCATCAGCTTTGCTTGATACTAATAGCTACCACAGACTTCAATTAAATTCAGCCATAATAAGACTTGCGTCTAGCCGGTGGGTTGATGCTAATGGGCTGGCCCAGTTTTTTCCTGTTTGCTGTGCGCTAGGACAGGAGGCATTAAGCTCAGCGGGCTGTCATTAGTGTCTAGACCAGGGCCAGAGGGGTCAGACAGCAAGCAAAAAAAAAAACAGACAGGCAACAAACAAGGAACTGTGGGCACTCCAGCGTTGGCTGTCCACATTCTGCTCCAGTGCACTGACATAAAACGAGATCCGAGCAGGAGGGGGAGACAGCTGCAGGAGAGAGCTTAGAGACTCTGTCACTCCAGCTGACAATATCTTCCTCATACACACACATCCAGATGCACTGATCCTCACCTGAAAATGAACTTACAACCAATCACTTTGTGAGAAATGTGGACCTTTAAAGCTGTCCCCACACAGACCCCAGCAGCCTCCTTGTCTCATGCAAACAGTTAGAGCTATGCACACACATAGAGTTGCTTTCCATCTGCGCACACAAACTCAGGCACCCCTTCCAGATGTATTTGGTGGCTAATAAACGTCTAATTCCCATGACCAGTTTCAATTGTAAACAAATAGAGGACATAATTACCATGCATACATGATCCTGATTGGACTATTATTTGATTAAAGGCAGTAGATGTGAGCAGGTGGCCTCCTTCAGATTAGTGCCGAGCCATACGATGGAGCAAAACTGTTCATTGCAGTTAGACACAGATGCATATTGTTCTTGAATTGAGGCTTAGCATTAATAAGATGCAGATTTAAGTTACATTTTATTTATTAACGTGGAAAGTCTAAGAACATCTATGGTATGAGATGAAGGTGTAAACAGGCCAGGTTTAGCATAAAAGCACAATTTTAGCTGTCCCTTAGCCGGTGCCCCATAATAATCACTATAAATACAAAAGCGCATGTAAGTGAAAATGATTCATCTGGCCGTGTATGCATTTTATTTTACTTTATAAGGTTAAAGAACATAGACAACTATTCTACATTATAAACTGGCAAGGATGTCAAAAGTATGGCTCGTGGACGATTTGCTGCCCTTATCTACAATTTAAGAAAAATTCAAATGTGGCCAGTTGGTGTAGACGGAGAGGTTTTAAAGCTGTTTAAGGTGTCATTTTCACTGGTGGATGGCTGTGCATCAAGCTGGAGACAAATTCAAAGAAATGATTTAGTAGAAAAGAAACTCCCCATATTTTATTAACCATGATTATTGCTTTCATTTTAATTTCACAGCTAACAGAACTACAGATATCTAGTGTTTGGATGCAGCCATTCATCAAACATGTCTTAGTACAGCAAGCATTCAGAAGGGAATGCAAATATTATTCCAAGGTTGTAGCTGAGTATTGTTCTCGAAAAATAAAATAGAACAGATTCAACCCAAAAAATGATGGAAACTGTTCACAAGTTGTATGTATAAAAAGGGTCTCACTATGTCTTTTTTAATATTCTAGATCAACAGTGGTTTGTCTCTTTTCTAGGAAAATTAAGCTAATTAGCTAATTTCACTGTGTTTAGCTTTATTATTGAAGAGGTAAAAAGAAGAAAAAAACTAAGCCTGTTTATCAATTCATAAAAATAAACTGATTAATCGCATCATCTGTTAAAAAAATTATTGCAATTAATCAACTTTTAAGTCAGCTTATAATAAAGATAATTTGAAGATTCTATATCATGCTTTTTAAAGCTCTCCAAAGTCAACTATAGGCAAATACATGTTAACAAATTGCCATTTGCACTACAGAGTCTTCATTTGTTAGGAAATATTTGTTTTTTTCTGGTGCTATTTCTCCAACTTGGCATAAAGGCACAAGGCTTCGCTGTGATGCTACCTCTCCCCATGTAAAGTCACCATAGAGCTGCTGCAGCATGGTGGCTTAAAAAGCAGTTGCCGTCGCTGTGCAGATTAGGTGCTAAAAGAGCCACTTCGCCTCATCTTTGAGCAGAAATGCCTCACATAATTAAACATTAAATCTCTGTGACCCTCACATACTTTAGCATAACACATACAGCCAAAATATGTATGTACACCTCCACTGCTTGGCAATGCATACAGTGCCTTACAAAGGTATTTAAAACTCTTGAACATTTTTACATTTTTGTGCAAAGTGCTATGTGATGCAGAAAACCTGAACACACCATTGCCACAATGATTTTGGAAGGTTTTTCCCTCCCATCCATTCGACTGAGGTTTTTCTTTTTCATAGAAGAATGGGCTAACATTATGAAAACCATGTATGATTTCTTATTACCTTCATCACATTTGCCATGTGGTGTAAAATCTAAAAAACGTTTATGAAATCTAAAAGGTTTTGGTTGACGTTCGGGGTTGTAATGTGACAATATAAAAATATCAAGTTTTATGAATAACTTTGCAAAGCACTGTTTTCTTCTTGAGTCTGCAGCCAGCTCTCTTAAAGGTAGAGTTGCCAACCTTTCCAGAAATGTGAGTAAGAAACGGCCAAGTTCCTTTTTAATAATAACTGCGCATGAGCAATATTGGCTGACATACTCTTCTGCTCCTCAGCGGAGCCTTCCTTTTCTTCTCATAAACTTGTATGCTGTTTGCTTCTTGCGACTCTTAGCCATGTTCAAAGGACACGGTGAGAGCAGCGGAGCTACAATGAACGGCTAACAATGAAGCTAACCGTTAAGATAACCGGATACATAAAGACTAGAAGTCCAAGCAGAAACTATCAAGGAGCATGCACGCACATTGGCGTTACGGGAGCACGTCAGACAACCAATAGATAAAGTGATACCCCTGGAGCTTGAGCGACAGAGGGGGCCGTGGGTAGGACAAGATATGAAGGCATCTGATTGGTTCTTTCCATTCGGACTGAATGACAGGATTGGTCAGAGGTTTTACAAGCCTGCAGCTCTCACAGAGATACACTTTTTAACCTCCATTTCTGAATACATGATTTATTGACTACTGTCAGGATGGAAGGACCATTTCACCCAGTATAACAAAAAGTCTATAGCTTTAATGCAAATAGCTTGAGCTTCTATGTTATACTTTGTTATGTCATTCATTTCCTTGCAGTAGCCTGAAAGATTACCTCTGGAGCTTCTGAAAATCACTGACATGATTATAAAATCCACTGAGATGTGAAGGAATTGAGTGGGTTGCTATGGAGTACATTCTGCATTATATAGTCAACACAATAACAGTGTTCAGACAAAATAATCTTCTATAAATCTCTACAAGACACTGCTTTATCCCCGGCACTGTGTGCTGCAGCTTTGAATACTGATCATGGATCAACCTAAAACATCTTCCGTCTCTAGTCAGTTAGCAGATCAACAGTCATCTGAGTATGTCCTCGCTGTAATCTCTACGGGCACCTCTTTGTTTTCAAGCTGCCAGCATAGAGACGAAGCACAGTCTTCTCTCCTTCAGCGGTTCTCGCAATTACTCTTGAGCTCGGCAGCCTAAGATGATGTGGCCATGCAGGCTCAGACGCAGAGGAGGAGAGGCAGGCCTTTTGTGATCCTAATTTCAATTTATTGCTGAACCATTTACCCCCGCTGATCAGCTGAAACGAGGCTGTGGCGTGAGCGTGGATGTCCACGTTATGCAGCCAATTATGGCAATGTTCTGAAAGTGGTCCTGTTTGACTCAAATGCTAAAGAGCTCTTTAAATCTACACTTGATATCCGCAGTAAACAAGGTCGCGACTAAGAAAATGCTGTTGCCGTACCAAGTAGTGCCCAAAAGCTAGCAGGATTTAATTTTCGGCTGAGTTTATTACTTTTTATGTGGATGCTTTGGCCGTTTTTGCACTGGTACATTTCTAAATGTTAACGCTTGCTTTAATCAGATGACATAAAATGTTTTTAAACAAGAAAAACTGTTACCTTGGGTTTCCGGTCCACTTCCTGTTAGCTGGAGTCTATTTTACTGTTGTGTGAGCTCACATTGGAGCTCTTTGCATGCGGTTATCCTTAGGGTCCACATAAAGCCCAAAGGAGCACATTGATGTATTTATTCCGAGACGAATGAAGGGAGGAAGTATTTGAAGGTAAAGGTCTCTTTTTTTTTTTTGAAGGGATTGCTGAGATGGCACTGCAGTAAAGCCTTTTGGGTATTTATTTCATGCAGCGGGCTCTTGCCTTAAGCTCCAGGGAAGAAAGCTGTAGCCTTTCCCTCAAAGCCAAAGATGATCTCATACTTTGTGGTTTAGATTATTTCAGACAACCTGCCTGTCAGTCTCTCAGACCTGCACATATAAAAAAAAGGCAAAGTGGAGGACAAGGAGACCGACAGAAGCTAAGAAATCAACTTCCTGCTGCAGCGTCTCTCTAGGCCACAAGAAAACTCAGCTTTTTATCCAAACTTCAAATATGAAAGGATTTTCTTTCTGACGATATGAAGCTTTAAAATACCAAAGTAACTTTTTGAGCTTACTTGATGTTTTCTTTTCATATTTTGTCACATTACAGCTACAAGATTCAATGTATTCTTTGAAAATACATGTGATACGCCAACAAAAAGAAATGCATAATTGAGAAGAGGAAGAAATATTAGGAGTAGTTTTTCATGAAATAGTGTTTCATGTGTTTGTATTCAGCCCCCTTTACTCTGATATCCCTAGATAAAATGCTGAACTTTACAGCTTATATGCAAAACGTCTTGGGTGGCAGACAATGAACCCTGCACAACACTTCAGGCATCCCTCCCGACTGATATGCATTTTATTATAACCATTGTTTTCCCCCCCTCAAAGTATTTAATGTATATCCATCAGGTACCAATCTGTAATGTGTTCCTTTGCAGGACTCAGGGCTTGCTGGTGACGCGTTTGGAGCCTGGAGGAAAAGCTGAGCACGAGCGACTCTTCCAGGAAAACGACTGCATAGTCAGGATTAATCAGGGAGACATTCGCAACCTGCGCTTTGAACAGTAAGCTCTGATGTGATAGAAATGGGCGTAACGTGCACTTAGTGCTGCGGTACGCCGCGCATGTTCGGTGGTTTAATAAGCGTTTCATGGGCTCTTAATTGTCTACTTCCAAATACTTTCCTCCTGCTTTTTATCAGGCTTGTTTTGTTGTGCCTTCAGATTTTTGCCGCACACCCCTTCATTTTTATTGTGAAGCTGGTGAGTGATAAGCCTCTCCAGGTGTTGGACATGAAATAAAGTGGCAGTGAATTGTGTTACAGTTGAAACACAGAATCCAAACCCGGACAGCTACACAGTAAAACAGAGATATCCCTGACCTGGTGGACCTCCTGTAATGGCTCTCATTGACCTGCGGTGCTTCAGCACAGCTTTGCCCTCTGGTCTAACACTGCCCGCATTCTCCTCTGGATCCATTTCCAGCGATTCATTGCTGGCCTTCATTTCCTAAAGTGGGATGAAGATATAAGGCTGGCACTCTTCCACTTCCATTTACCCAAAGCCACCTTCACTCTCGCTAACGCAAGGCTGAATATGTGGACTCACATACTTAAACTGGTGCTGACACACTGATTCAATGACACCGAGCGGGATTCTGGAGCTACTGAACAGAGGTCGTGTCCTTGTACTTCCTTCTTCACTATTTCTTCTCAGGAACCAATGGAACAGATTTCTGCTAATGAAGGCTGAGCTATAAGCGGGTTTAGAACCTTGAATTATACAGAAGGTGAATATTCATGCAACAACTATACCTCTACCAAGCTCATTTATACTGTATTTCCAAAAGATCCTATGGAAATATGAAATGTTTTTTATAAAATGTGGCTTACCTTACAGTGACTTGGTAGTCGTGTTCCTTGGACTTTTTCCATTTTGTCAAGTTCCAACCACATAATGTATTTGTATTTGCAAGTCAATAAAGATGCTGTACACAGAATTGTGCTGTCATATACATGAGTCTGAAAAAGTTAACATTGTTTTTATGGCCGTATGAATCTAAAAGCTGTATGTATTGTGAATACAACTCTAATTTCTGCAACTACAAAGTCTCCACTGCTGTGGACCCAAATTAAAGTTCATGGTTCCGAGTAGACAAGTTTTGAAATGATGTCACAGGGGGTTGTAATCAAACGAGAAGAAAGTCTCTGCAGTGCTTGAATGTAAGTCAGCATCGCTGATGGGTTTGGGAAGGCCAACTGGGCTTATACTCTCCCTTATCAAAAAGCAGTTTATTGAAGTCTACTACAAGTTGACCTATACTTATTTCATACTTAAAATGAGGCAGTGTACTTTTCATAAACTAAGTACTTAACAACAGTATAGTCAAGTATACTTGATTTATACTGAAAAGTATAAACAGAAGTCAAAAACTTAAGGATACTAAATAAAATCAACTTCAAGTATCCTACTTTTTAGTAAGGGTTGACCGCAGCTGTATAACTACGGCAGTGCGGTTGCGTTTTGGGACAAACAGATGTAATATTTTACATTTTGGAGTAGTATTTTACATTTTGGTTAAAAGTTGATATGCTTACAGTGCTTAGGTCTCATTGCTAGGCTATTCTGCAGAAGCAACTGGTAGGCTGTTGGTGCAGGTGACTGTTTCTTTAGAGTCTAGATACTTATCGCCATGCTGCGGGATGGCGGCAGAGTCGAAGTGAGCGGCGTAGCTTAATAAAATCAAAAGAATAGATCAGTCATATTAAATAAGTTTATCTCAGTCTTGTATGCCGTCTTAGCTAACATTAGCTAGCAGCTAGGCTATGGCTCCTGGGAAGTGAGGGGGAAATAATGAAATCCGACCATCATGCCTTCTTTGAACCCCACCCAAACTTGTCATTCCAACCAGTCTTACACAAGCTCCTCCTACGCCATAAGAAACTCACTGCAGAGACTTCCTTCCCATTCAGTTATGACCCCTCTGATGTAATTTCAACACTTGTGTCCTCATACCCACGAACTTGAATTTTTCTCCACTGCAGCAAAGACTCTAGTCGTACAAATTAGAGTTGTATTTACAAGACCTTTGGACTCACAGCTTTTAGATTCAAGCTCATAAAAAAACAATGCTAAACCTCACAATTTCTCAGACTCACGTATTTGACAGATACAGTATTATTCTGTACACAGTACGGTATTATACAGTATACAGTATTTTTATGAACATACAAATACAAATATGAATAGTTGGAATCATTAACACATTTTTGAGAGATATCTTACCCCATACGGTACCATTTCCAGGTTAGTAGGGTCATACTCCAAAATACAGTGAAAGGTGGTTGTACAAAATATTCACTGCTATTGTCACTAGTGAGCAACCGCGTTTCCTTTCAGACCTGTTCTACTGTGACAGAGGCTCAGAAACCAACAACAAAATCCACAAGGGGTTCGTGTTCTGTAGCATTCCAAACACCCCCAACCCTCGTCTTCCCTTTCTGTAGCACCCAGATGCATGTGGTTTTGGGTGATTCTGAATGATAATGAGATGAAGGAGCTAACCCCCCCCCCCCCCCCCCCCCCCATTTATCCCTCCTGGCTCTTTCATGATTATGTGCCACTGAGAGTGACAATTTAAAGTGATAGTCTAATCTTCTTGAATTGTTTTGCATGGGTAAATATTTTGAGGAGCTTAATCTAACTGAATGTAATGATGCATTGATGGGGGTAATTTATTATTCAATCAGGCTCGCACAGAGGTTGATTACTGGAGTGATGGTAGTGTATATTTGCATGTGGGAGCATTTGTATAAAAACATGTGCATATACGTACACACAAGCAAACACCTACTTATCCAGGATTCAGTACTCGGTGTGAGTTTTTGACAGATTTTTTTTTTTTTTAATTACCATAAGAATAAAGGCGTTAGATTCAAAATCCTGCAGAAGCGGCTAGTTGCTGCATTTGGACATTTCCCTTTGGGACGTTGCTTCTCTAAAGAGTGAGGAGAATTTTAAGGGCTTTCAATTTAGGCAGGTTAGGCCTGGTGTTGCTATTGTGGTCGAGAGGCCTAAATATCTGGAATTCAGACATAAAATTGTGCTTCTAGCATCCTGTGTCAATGCTTGGCTCTTGCCTCTTATTTGCAATGCCTGGCAAATCATTTCCATATTTTGTGAGGCTATAACCAGAAACTAAGAGCTAAGGGAGCATCTGTGTGTGGCATCGAGGGAGCTAGAATCAAACCCACAACCTTCCCAATACATCCCAACTAAAAACTAACAAAAGAACATTGAACTTTACACATGTATTCTTAAAAACTGTCGTTCCATCAGCTCTCAGCTCTCAGTTGTAATGAAGGGTGCTTCTGATCTAAACTTCCAGTGGAATTCGTGTTTAGAGCCGTTTTCCTGTAGGAAGGTGATCTTCTGGTGATTTTGTGTCTCTTGCAGCCTCTAATAGTTTCTCCTCCAGGGTTTCTCTGTATTAATCTCATCATTTAGCTGTCATTTAGCTGTCTCAATCATTTAGCTGTTGACCTGTTTCCCTATCTCTCCCAGATAAAAACATTCCCACATCATGATGCTACCACCACCACCATGTTTGACCGTTAGGATTGTGTTGTCAGCGTGATGTGCATGATGTGCAGCGTTGGTTTTTCTCTTATAGTTTTACCTGTTGGCTAAGAGGTCTGGCTTTTTTCCATGTCCCCTACAAACTGACAAAGTATGTCTTTTGCTTCATTTCAGCAAAAGCCTTTTTTCTCCCCACTCCTCCATAAACGGGCGCAGATAGATGTACAAGGCATGGTACCAGAGACTACTGATAAATCTGACTGCACAGCTACCTCTATCTGAGCTTTCATCTGAGCTCATTTGACTGATTTATCTCACTTGGGAGACTCTGTGTATACCTGTTTTTATTTTATTTGCGTAGTATGTGTGCTTACTTTGTTTTTTTTCTGGAAAGCCACCATTGTGCACAATCCGTCTTCTCTGCTCTGGTTTTTGAATCCATTTAACTCAAATCACACAGAGACTCACTGAAACACACATTATAAAGTGGAAGTTTCATCTATATAAACTTTGAACAGACAGAATACTGGGTATTCATTTATCGCTGGTGCACAGTTCTCCCAGCATGTGCCGATGCTGGTTATTACAGATAATGTGATATCTGTCTGCTATAAAAAGTTCCTCTGTGATTAGCTGTGCTACTCTCGACTTCCCGTGTCATTCCTCAACAGACAACAAGATACAGCGTTCCCTGTGTATATATCTGTATATCAGCAAAGCCCAATATTGGTACCCCTTATCATGTTAAAGGTAATATGTTTCTTCCTATATGACCTTCCCTCTCTCCCTCTTGTTACAGGGCTCAGAACATTTTCAAGCAGGCCATGCGTTCCCCGGTCATCCTTTTCCATGTCGTTCCTGCATCCATGAAGAGGCAGTATGACATACTGTCAGCTCACAACGAGCTCAGCCCGCCCCAGACAAGCAGGGTCCGCTTTAGCCAAGACTCTCAGCATCCCGGGGACAGGTCAAGTCTGGATGTTGGGCCGTCGTCCAGAGCTGGACAGCCATGCGTCAACCACAAGTGAGTCTCTCTGCTTTTAGTGCGCCATTAGCCCCGCCCCAAAATTCAGTGCAGAATGCTTTGATGGGTGATTTGAGCCTATTTGAAGTGTGACACCCGGGATGGAATAAAATAAGTTTCTCCATTTGGGACAAATGAAAAAAATGGTTGGTACACTCTCTCGGTGTATGTAATTGTGAAGAATCATCACTGATTTTATTGTAACTGTTATCGACTATCCAGTGATGCCTTAATAGTGAATCAATCACAGTTCAAGCGCTCTACTTTAAAAAGCTATAACCTGTTTTCTGTTACACAGATTATCTTGTTAAAGGGTTAGCTCAGAATTTGAACTGAGGTTATAGGCACTAAAGATCTCCTGATGCTCAATCAGTGCTGCTCCATATCTTATTCCGCCAGAAATTCCTTTATTGCAGCTGGCTTAAAAACTTTAAACTGTGTGTTTGTTCCCGCAGTCACCAGGGTCCTCTGGCAGGAAGCAGCCCAGAACCAAGTCGGCGGTATGCTACTTTACCCCATGCCTTACCTCACCCTTTAATCTACAGGACCCCTTCAGCACCTTCCCCGTCGTTGCAGCGCAGAATAAGCACAACTCCGTCCAGCAGCTCCTACCTAAAGAAAAAAGGACGCACCTTTCACATCCAGCTGAAGAAAGGTAACTAAGATCTGACTGAATAGGTGAAGAAGAGAGTGCATCTTTTTTATAGCATTTTTAGTGGGGATTCATACAAGGTTAAGGCTTTTTATGATGCTGAGTCCAAGTTTTTCCATCAGACACTTGCTAAGATAAGTCAACAAGATGGGTTTGCCTTCCCTTTTCAAAGAAATCTGAATCTCTATTGTAATATGTGGGGGAAAGTACTTTTGTTCATTGTCTCTAGAATTTCAATGTTAGTCTAAAACGTGGGGGTGGCCTTCTTTTACAGCAGCAAAACTGTCAGATGTTCCAGCATTTCAAGTTTTTATTTATTTGTTGATTTCAAAGTAGCTGACGTGAAAGCCAAAAACAAGTTATCAAAGTTAAGGAAGACCTCTCTTTACTTCCTTCCTAATTCAAATGGAAGCAACACATGGACATTTATCCACTAGACACAATGATTCCCGAGGCTACTGTGCCTCATCTGGAACCATTTGAAGTGGATTAGTCTTTGTTCATCTAAGATGGGTGGTAGCTCACAGTTATCCTTTCGGTCTATGCTACCGTGTTTAGGTTACATCACCCGTACTTGAAGCATGAACATTGCACATCATTCAAACATTGACCTTTGATACTGAAAATATTTTATTTCTTATCCGCAACTTACCTCAGAAATCAGTTTGTTCAGTTCCCTTTGCATCCACTAGCATTTCGTTTTAAAGCTAACCAGTGTTGAGGTGACATGCCCTTGCCACCTCTCCTTCTCCTTGCTTCTCTCTGTGTTGCATATTACGAGCAGATGTTTAGCTGAAAGCTGGAAAAGAGGCTGGCTGCAGTGAGTCTCTGGGAATTGTACAGCAGCGGGGGCAACGGTACCAGATAAATGCCACAAACTCAGGGGAAATGAAGTCACAAGCTGCTCTAATGTCTGGCAAGGATCTCTGAGCACTGCCAGCTCAGTTCAAAGGCAGTCTGAGTCTGCAGTGCAAGTAATGCTGTGTTTACTATAAAGTAATAATGTTTCTCTGCCGTTTTATGTATAAAAAGAAGTTCTTATTTTAGACATTCCAAGTGATGGAGAGTTGGTGAAAGTGCAGGGGCTGGATGGCAGCAGTATAGTTTATTCTCAGCAACCTTGAAAGGCTAAATTATAATGCTTGATAGCTAAAAGTTTACATACTCATGATTTAGCTGGAACTTAATGGAACTGCCTCCATTGTAAGCTCACAGCCTTGGGTAAGTCTAACTAAAGTCAAATTATAGCTCAAACGTTACTGTCATAAAAATGTAGAAACATGGAAATTTAGTGGATTTGGGGAGCTGGGAAATGTGGCCCAGAAATCCAATTTCGACATTTCCATTTAATTACCATTATATTTTCTCACTACTAATGCACTTTCAGATGGGCTGTGGCAGTTTTGTTGTTGGCTTGATATAATTGTTGTGATTCGCTCTAAGTGGCTCAGAGTTCCAAGTGGCAGGAGCAGATCTTGAATGGCACATTAACAAGAGTGCCCTAATCAAATACGTCTGTTGAAAACAACATACGCACCCTATTAAGCCGTCGTCATGTCCCCCAGCCTCTCCTCATGTTTGCAGTTTAATTGGCTTATTGGAGCCAGGATTCTAACTAATCTAGAAAGGGATACAATTACTTTTATCCTGCTCTTCTATTACCCAAAATAAAGACGTCATTGGTAGTTACTGAAGGCCTATTAGAGATGTATTCTCCTAATTGCCTGATTGGACCATTAACGACAGTATCTACTGATGGAGACAGGAGTTTGATTCTGTTCATTACGGCTGTGTCTTGGGGCTTGAAGGAGGGAGTAGGAACACGGATGGAAGGCGGGTCAGAGTAAAAAGCACAACAAAGAATCTCATGTGCAAGTCTGGAAAGAGGGAAGACGTTTACACACACTCATCATAGGCATGAATGTCATTAATGTTGGCCCTTTAAACACGTGTTTGAAAGGTGCTTTTTCACAAATGAAGGATAATATTACCTACCCCTCCACACCCACTCCCTGACATTTTGCTAAGTGTCTTTTTTCCCCAAGTTGCAGAGAAACAACAACATTTTTGTTAGTTTGTTTTTATTGGTAGAGCTCATTTAAATAATTTAAAATGTAAAATTGGTTTACAAACAGAGATTTGGCTTTTAAGCATGCTCAACAGATTTTTAACAGGGTTGAGGTCAGTGCCGTTCCAAAGGCTCTTGTGCTTAAACATCTATACCAATTATGCCTGAAAATAGATCAAAACTAAGAAGATGTCGAACGTCACAGATGGGATTTACCTTCAGTTACACAATGACTGCCTTGATTTTTTTTTAAAACTAATTTGTCTTGATTTGTGACTAGTGAACAGGCTCACCTATGTGAGTTTGGCGTAAATAGTTTTGTGAAAGAGGCAACATTCCAGTGTATATTACCCAACTGGCCCCAGCTAGCGCCCCTTGCACCCACACTTCCAGAGCAGATCGAGGCCACACTACCATCTCTGGCCAACCCACTTGGTCAGGAATCCTGGCCAAGTGGGTTGCCACCCCACCTGTAAGCAGTACAGGCAACAAGCCTCTTGGAGACCAAGCCCCAAATCCACCAACACCAGCCAGGAGTGTCTGTGGACCAAACAAGACGGACAGCGGTCCAATAGCCCAGCCTGCCTTGGTGGCAGGAGCCACAGCAACCCTACCCCACCATCGATGCCTCCATGCCAGACCCTGCACCATCCCAGGACAGTGCTCAAATGCCCAGTCCATCTATGTAGAACACTGCCATACCCCTCTGCCCAGGACCAGAGGCGTCAGAGCCCATAACCCTAATATTGTAATCTTAACCGTAAAGGTACATACCCACGTTACATGCTTATAAAATAAAGACCAAAAACAGTTTGAACATGATAAAATAATGTAATATACATCAAGCGTCCATCCTGATAGTGTTTTGATGGTCCTTTTTGTGGCTAAATAGAACCCCAGCACTGGGTGTGATGAGTATATATAAACAGATATGGCCCCATCTACCTGCAGTACTGCAGAACTATCAGAAAGGCACATGACAACAACTAAATCACTACTAATTAATGCCATACCGAGCCTGACCACTCTGCAATGCCTCGTGGTAAAGCAGCAGCTCGCCATGATCGAATACCAACAGTTATTAATTAAATAAACCAATCTACAGCAACTCTAAGAAACTCATATAAGAACATCAAGGAGACATAAAATTCCTGTTCATAACCGGAAACAGAGACACACCGTCAAGATAAGAACCAATCAATTAATCAATCTATTTTTAATGTTGTTTGTCCTTAAGACTGTAGAGGCTAAGAAAAGCATTACTATTACTAATATCATAGTATTAATAAGGACATTTACTCATGTCAATCAACTCTGCAGTCTGGGCCTCGGCAGGTTTGACCTTTGCTTCAGTGAACACAAACATTCATATTGTATTTCCAGTGACATTCCAGTCTTTCCCCTCTTGGAATCATATATTTTTTGCTCTGGATTTTGGACTTTTCTTCATTGTTTCCACAGTTGATGCTAATAGCTGTTAGCCGCTTCCTTGTTTATACCCTACTGCACATGTGCAGTGTAGTACTTCCGTTGTTATAAATCTATACCAAGGGCTTTATTTACTAATAAACTGACCAAAAACAAAGTGTAAAACACCGAAATAACAACTAATATGCCAGCAGGATAGGATCATAAAAACTTTGTATGCAACCAGAGTGAGCTACTGACGTAAAAATAAAAAAAAGTCAAATAAGGTGGCTATGTACCTTTAACTTTGTATATTTGGTAGCTGTAAGTGGAAATAACCAGAATTGACTGAAGTCGAGGCTTTAAAACATCAGTCTATGTTTAATGAATCTATATAGTGTGTTTCACTTAGTGAATGGACTTACTGAAATACATGAACTTTTCAATAGTACTCTATAATCATCCTACCCTAAAATGCAGCATTTAAGCCCCTAAATGAATGTGACATTCATGCAGGTGAGGAATGTTAGTCAACTTTGGACCAGAACTGCACAATTTGTTTAAATCAAACTGTTGGTCAGAGATGCATTAACACTGGTAATGGAGTGAAATGTTTAAAACCACAGTTACCTTTCTGTTTTAAAAAAAATGAAACTTGCTTTAATTTTTTTTTTTTTACTTTTAAGCTCTGAAATTCTTAAAATGTCCCTAATGAGACAAACTCCCACAGTAACTGTGTAACCTTGCATTAAAAGTTTAGCAGTCATGAAGACAAAACTGCATATTTAATGTTCAGCATAAATGATGACAGCTATTTTGGTCTGCTCGGTTATCGCGGCGCACTGATGGAGAGATCAGAGAGCATCATTATCCTCAACAGCTCAACTTTCTAACTCCATAAGCAATCTCTTTACCCTTCCCCAAGTTTGTTTGTGTGAAGGAGTCAGGAGCGAGTTGCCGTCCTCGTTTGTTCCTCTTAGTGCTCCTTGTTCATCACCTCATCACTGTCAGCCCGCTGACAGACAGAACGACAGACTGCCTGAGAGACACGTTGGGAGAAGTAGGTCATGATGAACTATCAGAGGTGCTGACAGCTCTGTGAAATGAGCAGCTAGTTTGACATGAATACTAATCACTGATCTTACCATTTGAAAAGCCCCAACTCGAAGCCATGCAACGTAACTTTCCAACTAGACTGCCAGAAACGCACAACCGGGTTGGTCTTCCATGACTTCTAGCCATCTCTGTGATCAAACTGACTAATTAATTAATCCATTGAGGCTGTTACATTTTTAAATATTCTGTCAAATAAATATCCAGAGTTGGTTCAGTCTTGGAACTGATTCCTGCTGTCGTTTGAAAAAAACTAGATTGTAGATGTTTAGAAGAGGCCATCCCTGAGATCTGTGTTTCTGTTTGCCTAGCCTTTTCAGACTAAAAATGTGTTTACATTCAATAAATGTTGAAGGTCAGCCAGTGAACCTAAAGAGAAAGGCTTTTCACAGATGATACAGTGCTGTAAAAAAGGGAATGCTGTTTAGATCATCAAATAAACCGTATGCTAGACTGAGATACCACAAGTAAATTTGTATCTAATAATGATTTGTTTTACTAAGGGGGAAAAAAGGTGATCCAAACAAACCTGGGCCTATGTGAAGAAGGAACTGCTACTCTTATTATTTTTTTTATTAAAATTGATTAAATCCATTTTGATTATATAGCACAAATTTACAACACATTAGGTCAACCCATACCAAATTGATTGTAGTTATCAAACAATGCAGTCAAGTTCAGTTTATCATACAAATAGGTTAACATTTCCCTATGAACATGGAGCCACAGTGGACAGTCGCCTGCACTGAGTTGTTGACTTTGCAGCGATCCCTCATAACAAGCATGCATGTAGGGACAGTGGACAGGAAAACTCCCCCTTTAACAGGATGGAACCTCCAGCAGAACCAGAACCAGGTTCAGAGTGAGTGGCAAAAGCAATCCTAAAACTAAATGTGTTTTTAATCTTGATTAAATTAGCTTTCAACACTTTTCTAGTGTTCTGGGAGATTGTTCCAGATAAGTGGAGCATAGGAACTAAATGCTACTTCTCCATATTTGGTTCTGGTTCTGAATATGCAGAGTAGGCTGGAGCTGGAATATGTAAGTGGTCTGGGAAGTTTGTACACTGACAGCAAATCCATTCAGGCCTTTATAGACTAATGGAAGTATTTTAAAGTCTATTCTCTGAGATGGAGCAAGGACAATGGCTACAGCGCTACAGGCCTCACTTGCCTCAGTTAAGACCAGTGTTCAACATTCAACAATATGAAAATGGGTAAAAATAGGATCCATGGTGAAAAGCCCTACTGACCAAATGAACATCTTGATCCTCTAGAAGATGTCTGCGAAATTATCCAGAGGACAAACGTGGAATTTTTAGAACGTATGTGCATATTAGGAAAAGGACATAATAGAAGAGGAAGTGTGATGATCTGAGACTACTTTGATTTTGAGAATCTAGAGGAGCTGCAAAAACTGACAAAAGGTCTGGCAAACATATTTTAAGGAAGAAGAAAGGTTTTAGGAAACACTGTAAAAAATGTGCTAAACTATGAATGCTTTCAACAATAGAAATTTGAATAGTTTATTTCCATCTGTTAACATAATTCAGTAAATCAGCAGAAGATAGATCTAAAAACCAATGCTTGGTGTGACCACCGTTTGCCTTCAAGGCAGCATCAATTCTTCAATGTACACTTGAACACAGAATTTGAAGGAGCTCAGTTAGTTCTCCATTGGAGTCCCCAACCCCATTTGCACAAATGTAGCCCCAGACCTCCACCGTGCTTCACTGCCTGCAGTCATTCATTATTGCAGCGCTCTCCCGTCCTTCGGTGAACAAACTGCCTTGTTCTACAGCCAAATATTTTAAATTTTGACTCACCAGTCCAGAGCACCTGCTGACATTCCTATATTTATATGCACACTGAATTGCTTGGCCTTGATTT
The DNA here is from genome assembly GCF_011125445.2 of Fundulus heteroclitus. Lineage (NCBI taxonomy): Eukaryota > Metazoa > Chordata > Actinopteri > Cyprinodontiformes > Fundulidae > Fundulus > Fundulus heteroclitus. Next base: position 31,398,134 of record NC_046381.1, on the reverse strand, counting down.
CATGTCGACCAATGGCTTTTTGGCTGCAATTCTTCCATGAAGACATTCAGCCTTGCCTTAGTGTAAGACCTATGACCTGAATCTGTCTTGCACAACCTGTCGTTTGGCTGTTCCTCTCCATGTTTTAGGGCTCCTCCACAGCTGTCTCTGTTTCAGTTACCCCTCATTCACACATACTCCTTCATCCGTTGTCCGTCAGAAACACGGATCGAGTCTGTGTGTAACGCGTCAATTTCTGAAAACCAGATGAGTCAGACAGGAAGTCAGATGCAGGAAGTGTAAAGTGGATCCGGCGATATTTCAAAATAAAGGAGTGACTGAGGTGGGGCTGTATGGATGCATGAACGGATCCAGTTTGGATTCCTGCACGGCATATTTTGCAGTGAATGGATAGAGCGCACAAGGAATGTAGTAAGTGTGAAGCCGGCTTTAACGACTTTGTTTCTATCTACGTGGGACATCATGGGCATTAGCACCTGTTTGGTACAACTGGTTGATCCTACAGCTGACTGCAACCCCACAGAATCCCTGACTTTCTGCAAGTGACCTTTAAGAATCGATGCTTGTTTGAAGGTAAAGGGGAGTTGCACCAAATATGAATTACAGTTTTCTTTTCTTCGCTCAGTTTGCGTTTTGTAAACAGATGAAAATAAACAATTATTTAGATTTTTTAAAGCATTATATAAGTAAAATATTGTCAGTTTTCCATTTGTTTATGTTGTGTTTCACTCCATCTGAGCAGGTCCAGAGGGTCTGGGATTCAGCATCACCTCCAGAGATGTCCCTATTAGTGGAAGTGCTCCCATTTTCATCAAAAATATCCTTCCTCGAGGCGCTGCCATCCAAGACGGGCGACTGAAAGCTGGAGACCGGCTGTTGGAGGTAAAGCATGGCTTTCAAATATTCTCTAAGCATTTTGTAGAGTTCAGATTGTGTTTTGAGGTAGAACTGTTTCAGAGAACAATTACTAATATGCCGACGCTTAAAAATATATGCTTGAACATTATTGGTTAGTGTAAAACACTCTGGATTCTCTGTGTTTTTTGCAGTTCAATTCTAGCTTTGCGCTATCTTTAAAATGTCATCGTTTAGAACGGTATTTAGGTTTTCAGAGGGACCAAAATGGAAATCAGCATGTGAATAGAAACAAAGTTCAGCTGAGTTGGAGGACAATCAGAATAACAGTTATGTTTAGTCCAGGTTCCCATCTTTCTAAAATGAGCATTTTGTGTGACTGTTGGACATCCGTTCTGCAGGTTAGTGACGTGGACCTGCATGGAAAGAGCCAGGAGGAAGTGGTGGCGCTGCTCCGAGCTACACCCATGGATGGGACGGTGGACCTGTTGGTGCTTCGTCAGGAGGACTCCCTGCTACCACGAGAAGTGGTCAGTACTGTGCTGGACCCTCAGCCCATGGCTGTCACTGCTGTTTTAACATTCAGAAATACTAATGTATTTTCCACAATTTATGGCAAAAAACATACAGTGGTGTGTAATAAATCAGGAGGGGCCCAGACCCTCCTGATTTATTGTTCTTTTGCATGTTTGTCACATGAAACCAATGACAAACTAATTTAAAAAGTAGTCAAAGACAACACAAGTAAACACAAAAGGCAGTTTTTGAATGAAGGTTTTTATTATTAAGGAAGAAAAGAATCCAGACCTACATGACCCTGTGTGACAAAGTGATTGCTTTGAAACCACTTCTGAATGAAAAGAATGCAAAAAAGAAAACAATCCAACCACGGTTTCCCCCCATAATGACAAAAACCTTCATTTAAAAACCACATTGTGTGTTCACAATAGGTTGTCTTTGACTAATATCTGGATTTGTTTGATGTTGTGAAACATTTCAGGGTGACAACCATGCTAAAACGTAAGAAATCAGGAAGGAGGCAGCACTTTTTCACACCACTGTATAATAGTGGTGTGGACAGTGTGAACGCATGGCACCTGAAACATGACGTTTAATAAAATAGCACATTCCAAAGACACTTTGCAGTTGTGATATTGAGAGCATTGTTATTGCCATAAAAACTGTGATTTGCTGCATTGTGCAGCTCTAGTATTTACCATTATGGTCAAAAGACAGCAGACCCTCTAACCATGTTTACCAGGTTTTCATGAGACTTTTTCTACAACCTGTTTGTGGTGTTTGATTCAATTCTTTCCACTAATCTGGTAATTAAAAAAATCTGCTTATATCTGTCGCCCTGCATCATGTTAAGCTATACTTATATGGCTTTAACTCTTCCTCATGCAGTCTGATATGTTTCACATGTCGTGGTTTAAATCTTAGTGTAATTCTTTTTTAGGGTAATCAAGTGAAATAGCTCTTTTTCCGTGTTGCTAAAGTAATTTGTGAAGTGCAGACTGCCTTGAAATTGCATTTGCTGTTTTCGTGGATTTTATTTTCTCAATGATTTCAAGAAGTGTTTTAAATGGCCAGTTTCACTCCATTTTAGCTTACGACAGCCCTCATTTCAGCTGCCAACATGTATATAAACAGATTATTTCAGTCCAAAATATAAACACATAAAATGTATACTTCCTGCCGTTAGAGGAGAAGCAATGATTTCCTAGCCTCGTGAGACCATCCTGATCTTGCGAGCTTTCAAGGTTTCACTCGCAGATCAGTCTGGCTACTCTCCGTTAAAGAAAATTTGGAGCCGTTCACCAAACGAACGTCCAATCAGCGTTGGCTTTGAGGCGGGTTGAGGTGTGACGCAACGAGAAGCGCGACAGTTCAGTCTAAAGAACATGGCGGCTTCAGCCGATGAAACTAGCGTTAGCGTGGCTATCGAGCAAGTTTTATCAGAATTACAGAGTATTTCTCTGCTGAGCTAACGTCCCTTTACCTGCAGCAGCAAGAGTAGCTTGGCTTGTGGTTGTGTTTTCGTCGTCGCTCTGTTACGAGCGACGACGAATCTGATTGGTTCATTTGGCCCGTCTATCACCAACATAGGCCAATCAGCTAACCAGTATTTTCGCCCCTTCCCAAAATTACTTCAACGGAAGGTTTCCAGATGGATATGCGGAGCAAATCTATCTGGCGGAGTCAGGTAAATGATTTCCTGCTCAACAGAGACCCAGACACGATAAAAAGAAAGCACACCTACTTTCACTTTTATGGTTCTATGTATCAGGACATAAGAAAAACGATCTGGTCTTAACCAGGTTTATGTTTTTTTTTTCCAAACCTAAGCTCAAATTTATAACAACACACTTCAGTCAACCCTGTCATGTGGGACCGACCAAAAACAAAGCCAAACTGAAAAAGCTGTGTGTGCATAAGTGCAGCCATGCTGTTTTTTTGAGCTTTAAGAGGGTAAGCAGTGACCACGTTCTGCTAATAAAAGCATCTTTATTTAAGTGTGAACACCTCTACATAAGCAGGAGTTTTGTCATTTTGCAGAATGTGGAGCGTACATGTGTGTTATACACAACAGGGCTGGAACAGTTGTTAGCGCTGCTGCCTTTGCAGTAAGAAGGTCCTGGAGGCCTTTCTGCATGGTGTGTGCATGAAGTCCCCATGCACTCATATGTTCTCTCCAAGTACTCTGGCTTCCTGCCATAGTCCCAAGAATATGACTGTGAATAGGTTAAATGGTTAATTGGTCCTTATAAATAGGTATGAGTGGGTTTGTGCAGGGTTGTTTTTCCTGTGTATCTTTGTGTTGCTCTGTGATTGACTGAAGTCCCAGGGGGTACCCTTCATCTCACCCAGTGACTGCTGCAGAACAGAGGTACATCCAATTTGTCTCTGCAGGGATAAGATGGATGGATGGATATTTTGATACAGTGAGAAATATGATTATTAAATGGTAAACATTCAAGATTGTCACAGCTGTTCTCAAGAGCGGACATACCAATAAATTAATGTTGGTCTTAAGTTTACGCCTCTCTCTACATACTTAACCTTACTTAAAAACCTGTGGTGGGACCTTTATTTAGCACACAAACCTTGAACTTAATTAATAGAAGGAAATTTTTTTTTTCAACAGCAAGCCAAGCTGCGTACACAATAATCATACCAAAGATGATTATTGAGAGTTATTGCTGCTAAAGGCAGATTAACAAGGTATTGCAACTAATTAGTCCATCAAAAAAAAATTTTTTAAGAAGGTTTAATCTCTTTTTTCAAAAGAATAACAGGGTAAAATCAGTTTTCTATCGCACACTTTAGGTAGATTTTTTAAATAAATGTAATAAGCTGTTAGAGGGTTTTTTTATGTTCTGCCATGTAAATATTAATAGTAAAAATATTAAGAGTATGCATTATCTTTTTTTCCTGTGAGTAAAAACACAGAATCCCAAAGTGCACATGAGCTGGTGGTGGCAGACAGTTTGGATAACAGTGACAGTTCAATTTCACATTTTGTCTTGTGCTTGCATTTATATCATTAGTGCTCATCCAAATTCATTATGTGAAAATGAGCAGTTTAAATCTTTTAACTTCTTTTTCCTCTTAAGCTTGATATCCAAACCAACACGATATGGTGTGAAAACAGAGCATTGATTACATTCACATACGTCCACAGACACACAGATGCAGACAAACACGCAGACGTGTGCTCAGACACGGCGCCTACACACAGGGTGACTTTGGCTGTCGCGAAACAGATGGCGGGGCTACTGCCCTCGTCCAGCCTGCTCTCAGCGGCTCTGACAGCAGGTGTGGGCTTCACTGCACCTCAGCAGACCAGGAAGCCCTTTAGGCCAACCTCACTTCTTCCTATAAAACTCAGCCTGGCACCAAGGCTCTTAACCCTGCCAAAGGAGCTGTTCAAACTGTACGCCGCTGAACACTCGAGGCAGACTTTATTAAAGGAATGCACCCACCGGCCTTTACATTTTTCCCTCCGTGGTGCTGGAGCGGGCTAAGGCACTGTCTGTGAAATGGGTGACCCGGTGTAGACCCAGGTTGTGTCAGGAAGTGCATCTGACATAAAAAAAAACTTTGTCAAGTTTATCTTCAACTTGTAAAGAGTTGCTGAATAACAGCAGTTTTCACTTTGCACAGTTTCATAGTTTTTCTGAAACTAATTGAATATACAACTGGTGGTAAATTCTGTCTTTTGATGAACCTTAATGGCTTCCTCTCTTATGCTTTTTGATCAAAACACATATTACTCCGGTTTTTACTGGACAGTCAAACTGGTTCATGCAGTGACTTTGGACAGTAGCTGACACATTCTTTAGGGGTGCATCACTTTATTCTTTTCAACTGTGGCTTGTTGAATCATTTTTAATGTGTTTAAATGTATTGGCTGTATTCTGTTCACTCCTCAGAAATGCTGCAAGTGCAAACATATTTGTATTTTTTGACCAGGAAGAGCAACGTTTTAGCGGATCCCTTCTTGCTAAATTTGATACATTCTATACTTGTTATATTTGTTTTCATTTAAAACCACCACACCTTTGCCAGCGCCAACGTCACAGAATCCAATAATCTGCTACATGTATTTTTTGTCATAAAAAAAATTAGATTAGAAGGTTGATGTTTTCACTTTGACAGTTGTCGTAAATAAGCTTGATAGAAAAGCAAAGCTGGTAATTAGCTTCTGTCCCAGAGATTGTGTTTAGATGAAAGTGTGTTTGCATGTGTAGATTCTAACCAGCAATTTCTCAGACCCACATAGATTTAAGCCCATAGATGAACATTTAGTGGCTGTCATTCATTCAATTGCCTCAGTGACAAGCAGATGATGTTTTGAATTGCATCATGGCTGGTATGCACAGTCACAAGCACCCTCATACAGACACACGCATGCACGGACAGCTGCATTGAGGGCAGGAAAAAGCAGGCCTTTTGCGTGGTTGACATTTGCCCACTGATGGTTGATGTTTGTGTCATAAATCCCACACATCTCTTTTTTGTTCGGATGCTCCATTACGTGTTCTCTACACTCTCTCCCTGAGGAATTAATTTATTCTCCCGGCATGTTTGCATCGCATCCTTAATTAACACGGTCAGAGTGTGTTTTGACATGCTTTCGGAAGCAATAGCAGCAGCTCTCAATAGCTTTCAATAAACATTTACTTTCAGGGAAGAGAAAAGGTTAAATGGTAATTGAGTAAAATAGGGCATTGCCCTTTGTGGTTTGCACAGTCTGTCATTTTGCCCACTGGAGCCCAAAGATATCAGCAGATATTTTCGCATAGATAAATTACATTCCATAAGAGGATATGGCTACGCCTTAACCTTTACTCAGTGTTGATCTCATCCACTTGTCTCCTAAACCTGATCCACCCAACATAACCTTGGGTAGAATCCAAATCAAATTATTATACCTCTAGCATACCACTTATGTCAGTCTTCCTTCTAAATGACAAATATCTAGGAAGATATGCAGGTTTAGATAAGTAACACTCCAGCATCGCCTCTTAGGGTCATGTTGAAAAATTGTGGCATGGCCGTTATAGTCCTGTGACGCCATATATACACTTACCATACAGAATGAATGTGTTTTCTACACAAATTTTGGGGCAGCGACCTGATAATAGTGTTACTATTATCATGATACACAATGCAGATGTTTTGTCTCCACCGATGAAGATTCACTAAACTCTGCATGCTGAATATTTGAAGTGGCTCCAACATCAAAGAAGGCTTTCTGATTAATTCAGCAGCTCAGTATTTGACCACTTGGAGATACTCCTACAGCACTGTGACCCCAGATAAACAGTTCACCTTTTTTAATGGGAAAAAAAGTACTATGACTAAGTAATGTACCTTTTCTGCTATATGTTATAACTTTGGATTGGGCGCCTTTCATGTTGACGTGCATTCTAAATGCAAAGTTCAAGCATTTTAAAAGTGACACGAATGCTTCAGAGAAATGACAGGAATTCTTGTTCCACAAAATGTGCTTGTTTTTCCTACATTAGATGTATGTAACAGGGATTCCCACATATATGGGGGAAATTAGAAAAAGGGTGTCTGCAGTTTTAGGTTTACTCTCTTTTGGTTTAGGTCAGTTTAGGGCAAAAAATATAAACTCAAGATCATATAAACTTCTGGCTGCTACAGACAAAACTCCTATGGTGCTTATATGATAGCCCATATACAAACATGAACGTTTAAACATTGTGCTCATTACAAAAAGATTATTTCTCTATGAATAGATCACCAAACTTTTAACTAGTAAATAACCTTTTTCAAATTTGAATTAATTTAGGCTCAGTTGAGGTTAAATCGGAGGCAATCGGACTTTCGCTCCGTTTTTTTTCTGAAAATCTTTGACACCTATCCAGGAGTCAAGTGCAAGCCACCAGAATTGAGAAAGACTCCTGAATAGGTGTTGAAACGTTTTCAGAAAAACTGAGTGAAAGACCGGCTGGCTCTAATTTAAGCCTGTTCGCTGTTGCGATGACCCGGATAACTGAGAATTTTCATGGGCATGAAAAGTCATACTGTGAAAATCATTCACTCGTCCATCACACACTTTTAGTGCATATCTAACGATTGCTTTATACTGTAGACATTCTTTTGCAACAAGCATTGTTTTGTCTTAGCTCCACATTGTGTACATATGTGTCATCTGAAATAAAAAAAAAAATCTGGGGCCAATCTTCAACATCTCTTCCGATAAGCACTTCATTCAGAATGCCTTCTTCTAGACTGACATGTGAATTAGGCTTGAATTAGAAGGTATTGCTGTGTCAGCAGGACTGCTGTGACCTCAGCTACTTATCGTATTCTCATGCTCACACATATTGTTTACATTCATTCATATCCTAAGCATATTTTAAACAACACTGACAAATGCTAATATGCTCCTTGTAAAATCTCACGCGCAATATGGTGCTGATTAGTCACATATGCTTGAGGAGTGTAATAACATTGGCCGTAACTGGCCTTACATCGTTTTGTGCCCCTTCATGAACAGCATATTTCATTTCCAATGGGCCCGGGGAACAAATGGGCTCATGTAGCCTCAACTGGAACGCTGGCGACCACATCAGAGCAATTAAACACTACATTAAAATCCCCTCTTTATGATCATATCACACTTGTCTCTGATCCATTAGTAACTATATCTGCCAAGCAATGAGAATCTTAATTGCACTATTAATTGTGGCCTTGGATTGATGTGACGGTTAAATTTACGTCAGATGTGAAAGCTTAGGACAGGGTAGACTAATGCATGACAGTATTGGTGACAATTATCATAGGCTAATGGCCTGTTCCATAAATGCCAGCCCCAATGGCCTGGTTTAATATCTCCCTACCATGTTTTAACCACTGGACTGTAGCTGAGCCACTGAGGCAGGGTTATTCTATTAATATATATTTTTGGTAATAAAATCCTGGTGTATTATTCCCGAAGGCTGAAATAAAAAGTGTGGTTTAAGGAAATGCAGTTAAAATATAACTTTTTCTTCAAAGCTGAAGACTTTATCATCAGGGTTAGTCTCAGACTTGTTCTCAACCTTTTGCTCCATTTAGCTTGGTTCAAATTATTAGGTTTGCGTGAATTTATAATATGCTTTTCTGATGCCATCTTCTTTGATATTCAGCTTTTTATTACTTTATCCTGACGGGAAATCTCAAAAGTTGTGATCCTACAGAATTGTTTTAAACATATAATTTCCCTGGTAGTGAAACAATTTCCTATAGTAAAAGGTGGATAAAATTGAGGTTCCTTTTTTGCTAGGTCCCACAGATTGATGTAAATATTTTCATTGCTTTCAGCAAACATTAAACTCTTTGTTAAACGCTTGGGCAGACTTCCGATGGTAATTTATTTACCATATGTTTTTTATTTTATTATTATTTCTGTTTTTTGATGATATCTGTGGTTTGAGCACTATTATAGCCAATAATGGAGAGGGTTATTCACGCTGTAGCTGCTAACATTTTATCCTCCAACCTCTCCTTGGTCATGCCTAGTTGGGTTTGGACTGTTAAACGCCCACATGGTGACACGCCTTTACACTTTACGTTTTCACCAGGGCTACCATAACTTCAGACAATCTGGGCCTGTTGTTTGTCCCTGAATCAAGACATAAAGTAAGAACCCTTGCATCAGTAGCCCCCCCCCCCCCCCCCCGCTAACGAATGGCCCTGCTTTTAGATGTCCTCGGGTTTAATTGACCTGTTCAAGATGCAGCTGAAGACGAGCATTTTGTTAGCATTGTGTCTTTTATTATTTCTTTTTTAATTCATGTTCATACATTTTGGCGTTGCGTGGCTCAGTGGTAAAGCAGGTGCACAATATATAAAGGCTATAGTCTTTGTCACAGCTGTCCCATGTTTGATTTTCAAGCCATTTACTGCACGTCTTCCCCTTCTTTCTCTGTCCTGCCTTCTGTTTAGGTAGCCTACTGATAAATAAAGGCAGCTCGAGCACAAAAACCAAACTTGAAAACAAATGAAAATATTTTATCTTAGTTTTCTTTGATATTTAGCTGTGAAGCCTCTTGGGATTTTCGTCCTGAAAATTGCTAAAATGAATAAAACGTATTAACTTACACAGCAGGATTTGTTGTGGCTGTTAGAAATATAGATTGGTTGTGTTGATCTTGATATAACAGATTTCTTAACACAATGAACAAAAGAAAAAAATAACAATTTTACATAATTTGCTCTCCTATCATTTCTTATTTTTATAAACTTATGTTCTTTTTTGCCTTGGTACACATCTGTTCCTGCTTTAACAGTGTTGGATTCAGGTGATCTTAAAGGTGACGCCGTATTCTTCTAAAGTAATGATAAACGGCGCTTTCTGAACCTGCACACGGCATCTGCAACCATGCCAAAAAAGACATCTTCCAAGTTAATATAATTAGATGTCTTTTAGAGTAATGCTTCCTTGCAAGGGTGACGTAATGTGTTGCAATTTTCCTAAATAATGTGCGAATGACAGAGTTTTTTCAACAGTTTATTTATGTTACTGTAGGTGACTTTGGCAGATATAGATCACGGAAGAAATTGGCAAACATTTCAAGGAGATGAGTCAGTTCTGGGTTTAAGCAGATTCTTTCACTTTTTTGATGGTGCTTGCAATTTAAGTTTTATTTTGTGACGGAGCTTGAAAGTGGAACTGCAGTTAAGCAGGTGTAATCAGCATATGGGGACTTTATTTCGTCAGGCAACCAGCTCTTTCTTAATTAGCCTGTAAGATATAGTTTAAGCTCAGGTAAGGCTAACATCACATTTTGCAGAGCCACAGCCATCCAGCCTGCTGTAGATAACCAGCATGTCGACTGCAGACTTCTGTAAAACATTGTGGTGGCTTCAAAGAAGTCACTTTCTCTCTGTTACGTCTTTAAAAGTGTCTTTGTAAGGGCGTCTGATTTGCATTTATTAGAGAAAGGCTCCAGTGTGTTAATTTAGACCCGAAAGGTTTTAAAAGGGAACCTTTGAGTTACTTAAGTTGCATTTTACTTTCATTTTAGTATTTGGATTGTTGCCCAGAAATACATCACACTTGTCCGTTCTTCCCTTTATCTACTTTTCCTTCTCATCTTTTTTCTTTGTTATCACACCCTCTTTTCATAAAAAAAGCTGATAAAGTTTGTTTTCTCTCTCTTTAAGGCTGATCTGAAAAGTGTAGCAATATTTTCTGATCAAACGGGAAAGTTTAGAAACATGCTCTGTCATAATTAAAGCCGAAGCTGCCAAGCGTGGTCGAAGACAATGCCAGCCTAGTTAACAGTTTCTGAGCGAGTCTCGCCGACGCCACCTGTTTTCGTTTAGCACTTTCCAGCAGCTGTTCCCATAATTATACTCGCTGTCAGTGCGGTGCAGAGTATGGGATGGTGCAGTGCAGCACTGTGCATGGCTGATAAACAAGGTAGTTAAAGGCCACTTACGACGACACAGTTACTCTCCCGAAGGGGATTCGGCATCTGTTTTCAGAACACGTAAATGGGCTGTTGTGTGTTGGTGCAGTTGGACGTACTAAAACTCTTTTTAGTCACTATTAACTTAAAATGAGATGGGTCTGTTTCTTGATGTGTGTCTTCCTTTTTGATTCTGCTGAAATGTTTTGTCGAACAACTGCCATACACACAAAGACAGACACTTTTTTTATTTTTTAGTTTTCTTGTTTCATCTAATTGGAGCTAACCTTTTTCAATCTTAGAAATAAGCTTCTACATCAGATCAGGGGTGGGTAGTTAACTTTCCCAAAGGGCTTCATGTTTAACAGTTATTATTTTTATTATTAACAATAATTGTCAAAGGAAGCCCAGCCAATTTTATTGACTGCTTGACTTCAGAAACCCCTCATGCAGCCCAAGCAGGTGGCAACTGTGAAAAGGAACCACTCCATTTTAACAGGAAGATTCCTCCAGCAGAACCAGTTCAGCTCGAGCTTTCACACAGCAGACATTAAAACCCCTAACCACCGGTTAGAGTTAATGGCTAATTAACTAATTGACTAATTATGCCATCTAAAGACAAGGCATATGATATCAATGGCAGCAACAGCACATTCCTAGTCCTATCCCGGATGGTGAACTGGCTAAATATAGAAACACCAGGCCATCAGTACATAGAAAAACAACACAGGATGTGGATATATGCAGTAGTTTATGACAGCAATAATTGCAGACAATACATACATTGAGTAGTGATAGAAAGCAGAAAATGCAGAAAAGTGGTCAGTATGTTTCAAAGTAGCCTACATTCTCCACCATTCTCCACCACCACCGAGAAATTTGTTCTTGTAATCTGGGTGGCAAAAACATAAAACAGTTTTTTTGGCTCTGTCTAATCATACTTCACAAGAACCTCAGCTGCCGACCTCCTAGAAAGCACATACGTCACACCTGCACTGAGACTGTGGAAATATGACAGGACACAGCACAGTGGCAGATAATAAATGTTTGAACCTTGTTATTTGCAATCGCCGAAGATTGATTGAGGTCACATAAATGGAGCCGGGCACAGGGCAGGTGGAGAGCTAAAAATAGAGGATTGGACAGAAACAGCTTATAGTGTCCTCTGGCCCTATTTGGAAAGAGGGGCTACGCTGCAAGCGAGCAGAAATCGCATGTTCGACCACTTCAACCACTAGAGTCGAACAGCGCCACTCCAGTTTTTAGTTCGATAGATACGTGAAACATTAAAGGTATATAGCCACGTTAAATGCTTCTAAAAAAAGAACAAAAAACATTTGATCATGATAAAATAAAGTTATATACACCAAGCCTCCATCCTGATAATATTTTCATGGTCCTTCTTGTTGATTAAAAGAGCCCCAACACCAGACACGATGACCAGATATAAACAGAGGTGGCGCCATCTACCGGCAGTATCGCAGAACTATCATAATGCCAAGTTTGCTTAATTAATAAAACAGTATTAAATAATGCTGCATGTGCAGTGTTATGGTTCCTCTGTTATTAAAAATAAACACAAAAGGTTTTATTTACTTGCAAATTAAGCAAAAAAAGCATAAAACACCAAGCTAATAACTAGTACGCCAGCAGGATATGATAGTCTTTCACAAAAACTTTGTATGCAAGCAGAGTGAGCTACTGACGTATAAATTAAAAAAGTAAAAAAATGTGGCTATGCACCTTTAAACATGCTCCTCCATATCCTGACCAATCACAGAACAGTAGTTGGATCCCCTACCAGAAAAAAGTTCTGCCCAGACGTGTCGAGAGCAGCAAGCGAGAGCCCCCAGAGCAGGGCTGCGAGAACAAAATTATTTCATCTGCTGGGGAAGTGAGAGAAAATGTTTCACTTCTCACAGAATATGCTGCAGCCTTAAGGGTTATAGCAGCATGACTACAGAGATAGCTCAGGGTAACCTAAGCCGCTCTAACTATAAGTTATGTCAAAAAGGAAAGTTTTAAGCCTAGTCTTAAAAGTAGACAGGGTGTCTGCCTCACGGACCAAAACTGGGAGTTGGTTCCACAGGAGAGGAGCCTGATAGCTAAAGGATCTGCCTCCCATTCTACTTTTAGAGACTCTAGGAACCACCAGCAGACCTGCAGTCTGAGAGCGAAGTGCTCTGTTAGGAACATACGGGGTAATCAGAGCTCTGATGTATGATGGAGCTTGACTTATTGGGCTTTGTAAGTAATTAGGAGCTAAAATTGGAGAAATATGATGTTTCTCCTAATTCTCATCATACCTCATGCTGAAAATATTTGGATAGGCTGAGGGCCTTTTACTAAATGTTTTGGACTACTAGATAACATAGAATTGCAGCAGTCCAGCCCCGAGGTAACAAATGTGTGGGCTTGTTTTTCTACACCACTCAAATTTTGGGGATTCGGCCAAGAGGATAATAAAAGTAAGACTTTAAGGCTGAAGCCACAATAAATGTGAGACTGTTGCAGAGTCACTCCCTAAGAAACTGCCCTCACAGCAGGGTGCCCACTCAATAAAGCCTAGCCCCCAGGTAGATCTTCCTCTTTTGCCCGCTGTTCATCAGCAGCACTGGAGAGGCCTCCCTACTCTTTTCCATGGACTTCATGAGGAAAAGGTCTGTACTTGAAAGATCAAGCAACCATGGGTTGTGTTAGTACAGCATTAATAGGGAACGTTGATGTCGATTTAATGGCCATCAGCTTCATGTGTTTGTCCCCCGACAATATTTCCGTTTGATCATGCAGCCTTTAGCTTCCTAAGTTCATTCTTTAAAAAAATAATTTAACAAAATAAAACATGCCAAAATGGAAACTAAAAGCAAATATTAATGATTTTAAAAATGGACTACAAACTTAATCAGATGATGTTTCAGTTAAAAGTTACAACTAGAACAGTGAAAGGCAATCCTAACAGACAGAGATATTTGATAAGCTTTAAATAACTTAAAATATGCAAAACTGTACAACATTCTAAATTATTCCAGCTCTAAAAGCTTTAGCAATCAACGCAAACAACTGATATACAGTGCAGATATTTGCTAAAAGATGTTACAACTGCATAAACCCAACAATAATGTCAAAGCAATAATCCAGCCTTTGTGTGAATGTTTTGTTACTGTTGTCCAGTGACTATGTTGTTAATAATTCATGTCTCTTAGTCCGTCTTCATAAAGACTCATGTCAGAAAATGAGCCGACTCTATACTCAACCCAGTAAGGACTATGTTATGTCACTTAAAGCTCTCCACTGTCAGCATTGAACTCCACACCCTCAATGTACCTGAATTAGTTTTTTTTTTTTTTTTTTTTTTTTTTTTTTTTTTTTTGTGCTGTGGAGTTACATTGTCTGAAAATGTTGCAGGGAAAATCACGGGCAGCCAAATTTGTGTAACTGCACCTAGCATGGGTGCACTTCTTTTTGTAATTACACCCATGGCTGATTTCTTTTATCCCCTTTTAGATTAATTTTCAGTGACCTTTATGTCACTAAATTGGGCCAAGTGTGGAGAGAAGTTTCCAGCAGTGTTAATTGTTTCAGGCATTGATGTGCAGAGAACTCAGGTTTTTGTGTGAATAGATTTAATTGCAATTCATTTGCTCTCTCTCTCTCTCTCTCTCTCTCTCTCTCTCTCTCTCTCTCTCTCTCTGTCTCTCTCTCTCCTGTACCTTTCTGACAGACACATGAACCCATGCTGCATATCTCCTCTCAGCACAGAATGGGTTAAGCACTGTATAAACACCATAGAAAGAACTACAGTAATAAGCCGACTGGGCCTTGTTAGAACAATTGTCTAAGTCTCTCCCTTCTCACTCGCCTGCCGGTGTCTCTGTGGAAATGTTTCCTTTATTTCCCTCCCTTGCCGGTAATGACTGGGTGTTAGCCCATCACACTGTTAATTAATAAAGAACCTAACTGAGTAATGGACTATTACTATAGCTGAGTGAGGAGGAGGAATAAGAGTGACTGGGGGCATGGGGGGTGTCCTTTGCGATTGTATAGCCAATTAGTTAGCCTGTTGAGCACAGGAAATAATAACAATGATATTCCAGCTACTCTACATTATAATTATGCTGTACTATTTTATAGAGTACTATTTTATAGAGTGAATACTGAGCTACTTCACATATTTTCTAAATTAAAATTAGGAGTATCTAATCCTCTAATCCTTAACAGAGCACAGTACATCAACTAGCCCTGAACAACAATAGGAAATCATGCACTCATGATATTAATGTTGAATATGACAATCAAAAATGATTTGGGTTATATCCAACTGTCCAATCACTTAGTCCATTGTCAGTTCCTTTATGTCCTTTATCCCAGGTTCATAAAAGGGCTGCACTTTGAACAATGAACATGAACTTTCCTTTTTTTTCCTCCCTGAAAGTGGTTCGGTTCAAGTCTTCCTCCGTTGAATCACAGCAATAACGCCTGTCATGCAGCTTGACGAACCCATTTCTAGCCATCGGCTCTTGTTCCTGTCTGACGAAAACGTTACAGAGCTGTCTCATTCTGTGCCTCGGCCTTCTTTTCCCGTAACACATCTCTGAGTGGGTGGTTATTCTGTCATCATTTTGGAAGCAAGCATTAGCACGCACATGAACAAAGCCTCATACTGTCTGTCCACCATCATTTATCAAGCTGGGGTCTTGTTGTCTAAAACTGGAATGACATAATATCTATCGACTTTTTCTTTTATTTCCACATCTTCCTCAGTATTTAAACATGGATTTAGCAAACGATACACATATTGGAATTTATGTTTTTTTTTTTTTTCAAATTGATTACATAGTATGTCGCAAAAGTCTTTATGCAAGTTATCTTTTCACATAATTCTAACCCACAACTTCAATGTATTTTATTGGGATTATTTGTCAGACAAAGCGGTGCATAATGATGCAGCGGAAAGGACATGATTTACAATTGCAATTTTTTTCTTTCAATTTGAAACCTAAAAAGTCCATTGCAGATTTGTCTTCCGCCCTTTTTACTCAGATATCCTTAAACTAAATCCAGTTTAACAAATTGTCTTCAGAAATCAGCTAACACGTAAATAGACCCCACCTATGTTGTCTTTAATCTCAGTAAAAGTCCACCAGTTCTCTCAGAGGTTTCTTAGAGAACATTAGTGAACAAACAGCATCATTAAGTCCAAGTAAAACGGGAATAAAGTTGTGATTTTTAAACTTCTATTGGAGTACTGTTTAATCCATCATTAAATAATGAAAAGCGTATGGCACATACATATGCCTACTAAGACATGGCCTCCTACTTAAGCTGACGACCCTGGCAAGGAGAAGATTAATCACAGAAGCAATATAGACTCCTATTGTTAACGCTGGAGGAGCTACTGGGGTGCACAGCTCAGTTAAGAAAAATTAGCTGACAGTCCAACAGTAGTTGCTGCCTTTACGCTAGAGCAGAAAGGAAAAAAAAGCAAGCCACAGGGGGCCTACTGAAGACGACAGCCTCTGAAAGGTTTGCCGTTTGTCTCTGGGAAAGCTGGCAAAGAAATACCCCAAAATGACTTGCAGCAAAAACTGATTGGACAGTGTTGACACAAGGGAGCTGCAAACTAATGTACAACGCTTGTTTCAGGTTATTATTTGCAAAACATTTTTTTAAAAAGCAGGCATCCTTTTAATTCCAATTATGCACTACTTAGAAGTGGTGTGTCACATAAAACCCACCACACTTCAACCTGGAAATGTACATCTCCAGGTTACAGACTCACGCTCACATTAACACAAATGCATTCATTTCTACACATATGCCCCCCCCACACACACAAACGCACAAGCACACACATCCTTGTCCTTGTTTAAAATACAAAGTGAGGATTGTGCCTTGACTTCCATAAACTTTCATTCATTTTCAAGCCTTTCTATGCTCTAACCCTAACCCTGAACTAAACCTAATTGACACCTTAGTCTTAAACTTGGCCCCAAGCCCTTAAAAAAGTTAGGACTAAAGTGAGCAAAAACTCTTCTCGCTCAGCTGAAAGGACAAGGACACACACATATACGCACAAAGAACACAATACACAGTTACTCCTAATGGTTGAGGGTCAAACAAAAGCAGGCCCCTTTAACATTACTCTGGTCTGCCTGCTTTGATGCTGCCTTGAATCTGGATCTAATAAAGTTATTCATGCAATCAGGATATTGTTTTGAGATATCCTTTTTCTAGAGCAAAACGGCCCTGGACCATGTAGGCAACCATCCGCTGCATATGGTATGCCTGAAACGCCGCACCAGGACAGATTAAAAAAAAATCAAATAAATAGTCAATTCACCATGATGCTCCTGAGGTCCTGTCTGAACTTAGGTCCAGCTCCCAAACCTGACAGTTGCACAGTATCTGGATGATACATATTAGTGAATTTACATTTCAAAAGCGCACAGCTCATGTCAATAGTCAAGATGTTTCCATAAAACATCTGTCAAAGCTTTGCAGCTCAGGAAAGGCATGGAATTTTAAACAATACTGGTGCATTACATTTGCTTCTGGCGTAGAGAAGGAATTCTCTTAAAGTAGCTCTTTCTCTGGCCCCTATCTGCCTCATTCAGCAGTTAGAGGGAAAGAAAAGGGTCATTTCCTGCCAAAGCCGTTTTTTTTTTTTTTTTTTTTATTATTGGAACCATTGGCGTTGAAATCCGGTGTGTGTGTGTGAATGAATTCCAGTGGTCAGAATTGACAAAGGGTCTGGTCTCAAACAAAAACCCTGTTGGCAAGTTGTACAGACAGGTGTAGAGCAATTTTGAAAGCAAGGAAGGAAGAACGGGGAGAAGAATGGAGGGCAGATAGGAGCACATGGGGAATAGGGGCTCAGTCAGATGGGGTTGAATAGAGGCTCCACCTGCATGCACCACTGCATCCTAATAACTCATCAGTGTACCCCCCCCCCCAAAAAAAAGGAAGTAAAAAAAATCATAAAAAGCACTCGCCCTATACTCTGTTTTCCCCTTATCTTCGCTGCTGCCTCTTTGTCCACATGGACCCCGTTTGTCAGTTTCATTTTGATGCATATGTAAACATATTTAGGAGGATATTTGGTGTTTTTGGTGGTTCAAATGAACTGCTTTGGCAATAGCTTTGATTGCGAAGTTAAACTGGGTCAATAATTGCTGCTCTCAACGTGGACAGTTATTACCAGTCAGTGCATGCACAAAGAAAAACCCGATCAATGAGATTTTTGTTTAAGGTTAAGGATAAAGAGAAAGGTGTTTAGGTATTTAGGGAACTGGTAAACGACTGAAAGTTGTTGGGCCTGAGAAGAATATGTCCTGACTACAATGACTTTAGCTGGGTTCTTTTTGATCTGTGTAACTGCGCTGATCGACAACAACTCTAATTGGTTGTTAACTGGGATTCAGAGGAATGGAAGTATTAACAAAATGCTTGACAAGATGGTCAAGGGAACACGGCACTGCTAAGCCAAGTGACATGCTTGCCATTTCTTTCATCTCCTGCTCCTTTCATCTCAAAATGTCTGCTGTCTCATGTCCATTTTCTGGCCAGTTGTATCCATATCCGCTTTCCAGTTCACTGTTTTTCTCTTTTGTTTTTCAATGCAACAGTGGATTTCAACATCAGTTTGTCAACTTAGACAAGTAAGTAAAGTCAGCAAAGTCCAGATTTACTATATGATAGGGAAGATCTATTATTCATTGTTTCTATTAAAACACCTCATCACCAACTGTATTTGCTCTGCTTGATGACAGTGTATACAGTGTATGTATACACGTTCACAAGAGTAAATACATACCATTTAGTAGGACAAGATGTTTCTTCCTCCATTTGGGGTTACGTATTTGTCTTTGAGCTCCCCTTCACTCCCCATTTTAATACTTCTCAAGCAAGTTCTTTTGTCACCACTGTTGAACTGACTACAAATGTGACAACACACCCGAGGCACAGCTTCGGCCTGGGTCCCATTGGTTAGGGACCTAAAAAGTTATTCCGCTGTGCTATCACGGATGTGCAACTTTCTGATTGAATAACAACCGACATGAAGTGAATCCTCATCGTCGCATCTATGTTTTGTTAATTCAGAAACAGGAAGACGACACGGTGTTAACCCCAGATGGAACACGGCAGTTTCTGACCTTTGAGATCCCCTTGAACGACTCGGGTTCAGCGGGCTTGGGGGTCAGCGTCAAGGGGAACCGGTCCAAGGAGAACCAGGCTGACCTGGGCATCTTTGTGAAATCCGTGATTAACGGAGGTGCTGCTAGCAAGGCAAGTAGACACTTCTTCCTTCTACGTATCCTTTAACCATTATCTTGATGAATTTTAGTAATTTTGCAAAGTGTGCTTTTAGTTACTTTGGAACAAAACAAGTGCACAACTCTCTCCATTGTATTTTTTAGTGTTTACTTGATGTTATTAAGTTTGATCAAAACAAGTTCCATTTTGATAAAGGTATAAATTACAATTTCCAAAAGTTTTGGGTCTAAAAATAAAGTGGGAAAAAAGTATCTAAAGTTGTGAGAACACTGACTGTGAGAAATACTGAAGCCCTGATAAAGATACACAAATGTTTACTGAATGTGGTCTGCAGGATGGCCGTCTTCGAGTCAATGATCAACTTATTGCTGTCAACGGGGAGTCACTGCTTGAGATGACCAATCAGGAGGCCATGGAGGCACTTCGAAAGTCCATGTCTGTTGAGGGCAACAAACGTGGAATGATTCAGCTCATCGTGGCCCGGCGATTGCTTAAGGACAGTGAGGTAAACCGGCAGACAGTAAAAAGTAATGCTCTCAACACTAATCACTGTAGAAATTCATTCTGAGGCAGTTCATGCTTCAACATGTAATCCTTAAAAGTCAAGATGGCAATAAAAAAAATCGGATGGTGACAGAATTCCTGCGGTTTGTACCTGGATTAGCCTTGACGCCTAACTGGACACAGAATTTGTTAATTTCTAAGCAATGAACATGCCAATCTAAGTACTACCAGGTTTTGCTAGAAACAACATGTTTCAGGGTGAAAGTTCTTACTGCAAAACTTAATGGGTTCCATATCCGTCATTTTCATGGCAGTGTGAACGGCCCAACTCTGATCTTGTGACCCAAAAATAAATTTGATTAGTGCCACCTTCATTTGTGGTGCTAATTCGGATACATATCGGATATTTTTCAAAGCATCCACAGTCTGAATGGTCATGTCACATTTTATCTTTCTCTTATGTCACTCACTACACATCCACACCACTGAGCTATATAATACACTGGAGTGCTGATTTTGCCGAAAAACTGAAGTCACTGGCCGCCATCTTGCTACTCCCTACTCTCACAGAATCCCACAGGATTTGGTTGCAACAACAAGCAGTTTTCTGGCTGTGTGAAAACGTTTCACAGGTAATTCTACAGTCAGTGGATGTACTAACACTATCAACTACTGGGAAATTAGGTGCTGAAATATTGTACATGTTATTCATATTAAATATATATATATATATATATATATATATATATATATATATATATATATATATATATATATATATATGTATATATAAGTATGTGTATATGTATATATATGTATACACATATGTAAATATATGTTTTTGTATATTGTTATTTATATATTTATAAATGTTAAACATATATATTTAAATGAATAAAATGCAAAATATTTCATCACATGACTTTCTCAGTACTTGATATTTTTAGAACATAACATAAAAGTATATAGCATTTGACATTTTAAAAGTGTTAAGCCCCCCCCCCCCTGAACATGAGAAAATCCTTGTTATTCGATGATGTAGTGCACATATTCCCTAGTTACTGGAGGAAAATAGGGAGTACCAATATGGCGGCTGGTGGCTTCAAAGCTACTCGTTCAAACAGCGGCTATTAGCACTCCAGTGTATTATATAGCTCAGTGATCCACAAACAGCAGTAGCAGTTAGCGCTTCTCAGGAGACTGTTGTTAAAAGCCGTGCTGCTTTCTTCTTACATTACTTCACCTTTCTATGATGTGGTATTAATACTGTTAGCTTGTTTCTTAACAGTTTTCGAATAATAATAATGAGAGATGCCGGCCGATATCTGTGTTTTTTTTCTACAAAACTTTATTCAACACCTCTAGAAACAATACATTCACCATTACTTCCCTAAACAGTGCACTGCTGTGACGTCTCTTTCTGTTATCTGTGCTTGCGGGAGGCTTTGCGGTCTTGAACCGTTCAGACAGCATTTTGATGGCGGTCGCATTTAATAGTACTATGAATGACAACCCCCAAAAAAAATCAGATTTAAGGAAAAAATCGTAATTGAGCATCAAGCCCTGCAGCACGATTGTAGGCTTTTAAAATGAAGAGATATTAAAAGAACTCTCAAAAGGAAACCAATTCCTGTCACATATATGTGATTGGTTCAGGCTTCGAAAGATAACGTTTAATATATAACAGCAAGACTGAGTCCAGCTAAGTGTTTTATCATTCTTTCAACGTGCCTGTTGTGTAGCATAATGGATTTAGGGTATCGGCACATCAAAGCTTTCTAAAAACTAAAGATCGAAAACAGGCATTTAATGATTTAAAGATGCCTTTTTTCTGCCTAAGACAAGTGGTGCTTTTGTTTTACGTTAATGGAAGACGTTTACATCATATCTAAGAATCACTTCATTGAATGTTGCCTGACAGCCGTACACTAAAGCAATACAAGAAGAGATAATTAAAACATGTGTTTAAGTTTTTGTGGCACCAGTGCAGGAACAAAAACAACAAAAGCATTTGTTTTAATTCATAAAGGTCCATGGTGACATGTAACAAATACATTTGTTTTGTACATTATGATGAGGAAAATAAGCGTATTGGTAAATCACTGTGGTGGGTCTGCCATGTGCTGCACAATGTGACTGTGGCGCCGGGCTCTTGGTGCAGGTGTGAATGCATTCACAGGCACATGCAGGTTGAGTCAGCCTGCGGCCAATGGTTGTAGATCAGATTTGATTAGAGTTGCTGTGACTCTAATTGGAGCCCATGTCCTGTGGCTATGTGTCAGTTTGGAGTACCACTTTGTTCCCCTCCCTGCTAATTCCCATCCTCCAAGCACTCGCTTTCTTTCTTCTTGCACACTTGCCACATGCCATGCACTTGTTTTTCTCTTTGTTTCAAAGTTAATTTTTACCCCCATCTCGCGATTCTCCACACTGACAGCGGCTGAATTCATTAGAAACTGGCCACCATGCTGACGGTTATATTTTTCAAAACAGGCCTGTTCTTTATCTGGAGAGTATACTGTGTTGTTTTCCGCCTGCCTTTGTTCTTCCTCCTCTCCCTCTCCTTTCTTCGACCTTCAGACGTAGAGCAGAGGACATATGTCCCTCCTGGGGAAGCTCAGCCCAAAGCTTCAGTGAGTTCTATCACTGGAGTCCAGTCAGTCCCCTGTCAACTTTAATCTCTGACCAGGCTCTGTCTAGGGAGACTGACACTGAGCTCACATTTACACCTAAATCTTCAGAAAAAAAAGGGAACATCATTTTCTCTGAGGGAAAGCAGAGAACCTTCATTTTCATCGCCTACTTCAGCCATTTTGAGCAACAGTATGAGGTTTTGACTACTTTGTACCAAGTGTTTGCTAAATGAAACACCAGTTGCTAAGAGACAGCAGGTTGACTGTGTTACGCAAAGTCATATAAAATATGTCTGCAACTATGAAAGCGGTAGGTTTAATAATGTCTAAATGTTACATTTTAATCCAATTCCAATTATAGGATTTCAGCAAGAGTGGTAGTTTGTCAGGTAGAGAAGAAAAATGGTGTTCCATGTTTAAAAAAAACAAAACTATTTTAGCAACTTTATTTCTCCAAAAGCGTATGTATATCTGAAAAAGTTACACGTTTTCATGAAAAAAAAAAAATCTACGTGAGTCTTAACAGGACAAATCAAATATCTTATCTTACATCTACAATTATAATACCATTGGTCAGGCTTAGTTCCTCTAAAGTTATACATTGAGCAGACAGGCCTTCTATACTGACCGTACCTTTCTGCGTTTGCAAATGATATTCGATGAATACAAAAAAAAAAAAAAAAGCCACAGTATCAAGGCTGCCTTTACATGGAATATGTATTCAGAAATATAATCCCCCCCATATAAATATGCTAGCAATGGGAAAAACTGCAGTAAGAAAGGCAAGGTTATCTCAACACAGAATCTAACCTTGCTTGGTACTTTGCTTCACTGGTGAGGTGGATATGTGGAGGGAGGGGGGGGGGGGGGGCAAGACCAGTTTGCTTCTGTCACACAGCAGAATGGGAGGGAGTACTGAATGCTACCAGAAATGACCACCGTGAAATGAATCAGATCTATCACTGTCTGCTGGGGAAAGAAGCCAGGGAAAGCAGCCTAATAAAACAGAGATGGGGGATTGCTTTGGGAGGAGTCAGGAGTAGAGGGGTTTGGGCGATTTTAGCTATCATGTACAACCACATTTTGCAAAAGTAAAAAAGGCATTAGTATCATTGCTATCACCTTGACCTTTGCAGGAAGTATAATCTTTAATAGGGCAAAGATAAAATGAGATAAAGTACATGACATGGTACTATGTAGGTTACATGCATGCTTGTAGACTTGACAGTAGTGACTTTTTCTAATAAGCGTTCTGGTAGAATCATATCCTCTTACGTAAGGTCCTAGCTGTACAGTACTTACTGGAAATGTGAACCAAGCAATGCAGACCCAATTATTGCTTTGGTTTTATAGGGACTGGATAGTCCTTGAAGGCAGTACCCCTTACTCTCACAGGTCCACGGCACTCAGAGAGTGCCTTGAGGGACGCGACAGCCACTGGCATTATGTCCACTGTAGCTCTGCAAGGTTGAAGATATACCCCTTTATGCTAGAGATGGAGTAAAACCCACACTTCTCCTTTATCCAAGGCTTTACAGTTTTTTGGATAAGTATTTGCTGTTGGTAGTTGAAGCATGTTCCCCATACCCCTTCCTCAAAGACATAATGGTTCAGTGGTTTTGTGTTTAGTGTATAACCGTTTTCTCGGTTCTAGACATTGGGCTTTGGTGGTCAAACACGATCACTTTCTTGAAGCTACTACTACTGGAACCCATTTAATGATTTGGTACGAGTTTGACGTCAGAAGAAATCAATCTTTTATGTTCTCCTCTAGCATCCCCTGTTTGAAGAACTACTGCTCTGCCCCAGATTGTCTTGTGATATGACGGGTCACTGGCAATTTGTTTAAAGCATTATAATTGCATTTCTGCTTCTGGAGCTGTGTAATCTCCACACCCATTTCTTAGTTCTATTAATATATTGTCATGTGTTTAAACTATTGCATTTTTTGACAAGTCATTTTAATCCCATTATTTTTGGAGCCACAATTCCTTCGTCTTGGGTTTAGTCCAGAGTCTTGTGACTAAATTCAGATTATGGCTTAGTCATTCAGTAGGGTTGATTGAGCTCTCTTCCATTTACCATTAAAATGCGAAGAATATAATATTTGTGTTGCTAATAATCAAAAATTCACCTGAAATGTGTCTTTAAGACTATTTGAGTGTAAATAATGAAGAATACCTTGTGCATCGATGGATGTTTTTTCACAGTTTTTTCTGATCAGGATGCCGTCTCTGTCAGCTGCAAAGAAACAAGCTGCGACCTCCCTCTTTTTTTCCCCTGACAATGCGTTGCAGTTTAGCGGTTGATGTGTGTTTCTTTGTATTGCAACATACGTCACAGTTCACGACATTACTGAGATTTCTATGAGATAAACATCTAAAAGGAGACGGATCAGATGAGCGTGTCTGACATAGTTTAATTTCTACATTCCTTTCACATCACTTGATGCAGAGGCATGCTCTATGTTAATTAGATGTTATATTCATGATGATAATCTCTGGGAGTTTTTTTTTTATTTTGACAAATGTGTCATCAGTTTTCATCATGCTGCCTATTTTTTTTTCTCAGTCAGGATTCAGTCCAAATGGCCTGAAGACATGAATGTTGAGCCAGTTTCCCCTCGCCTTTGACCATTTTAAATAGTTTCCAGCCAAATAAGCTCAATTATGTAAATATCACGAGGGACAAACCTGAGGAAAAAAAAGTGTCTCAGTGCATAGCCTCTGCTTTTAGCCTTTTAAAAAGTCCCACATGCATGTTCTGGTTCTAAACAAATGAACCATTAGCGATGCAATGGCTTTCCTGCAGTGACTCTGTATTGATGTACTCTGCATGACAGCTAATCAACATCAGAGCTTTAAACTGAAGAGAGATGACAGGCTTGTTAGAATATTACAATGTGATGCATGATATGGCACTGCATCATGTGGAGAGGGGTGGCTGATTACACAGATTTTACACGGATCCGTTTGGTGTGGTGTTTTGGTCTGTGGGAGTAATTTTTAGTGTTTACTAAAAAGATAAATGCAATGTGTTATTTTTCCACAACAAAACCGTACCGACCTTGGCTGGGGCACTTAAATAACACATTTTCAGCAACCTCATACTCTTCCACCCAGATTCATAGGAAATCTAATATTTGGGACCACTGTCAAATCTTCATGGAGTTTACTCTGGTACTCTTACATTTGTTTCCTTTTCATGGGTGGGAGTGTTGTGATATGAATTTGATATTTGGGGAATTCATAAAGTAATGCAATGTGTTCCATTTTTTTGACCATATTTTGTGTGTCCTATCTGTTTAATTTCTGCTCTACCTCCCCAGAGCAGATTCCACTAAATAGTCATGAAGACACTTTTTTTTTTGGTTTTACGCAATTTGCCATTCTTGCATCAGGTTGCACAGGTCCTCTCTTCGGACTAAAACCTAGCAGTTGTAGAAGTGATCAAAAAAAAAAGAAAAAATATAGATATTTCCTCTGAAGACATTATTGGTATTTTGTAAAATTATGAGACACACATCACCAGAAGGGATGATCAATTCTACTTCCGTGTTTTCACAATCCAGTATTGTTGTTAAGCCTGAAATGCAGCAAGTAATTTTTTTATTTCCCTCTTTAGCAAAACTACCGGCAGCTTTTAGCGGATGTTTGCATTTCATGCAGTGATGCAGACAACATTTTAGGTGTCCAAGTTATAAGCTATTTGCTTCCAACTTGCAGAAATATACATAGATGTGGGTTGGCTTTACACTGAATGCATGTATTAACCCTATTTAAATGCGAGCAAAGTACAACAGCATAGAGGGATGCTATTTCTTTGCAGGCTTTCTTTCACGTGTAGTTTGAGTGTTAGATGTAAGTATAATGTGTTTTAGTGAATTTGCCCTTCTGTCTTTGTCATAATTCATACATCTTTATTTATACAGGTAGTGTCACTGAGACATGAGTTCTGCTTTACAATAGATGGTTAAAGTGTACATTTTTCTGTTTTCCCAATCATTAACCTATATGACATAACTGAAAGGTTAATAGTTAGGCGTGAAGGTTAATAGTTTTCATACCCAAGTTATTAATAGTTGTGGTTGTTGCTGTTGTGATTAGAACGCTACCAAGACATAAACGGACTGCTGTTAGTTTACCATTAGACCTCAGTTCTTCTTTTGAATGGATCCTTGCTGGCTTGGGGAGATAAACAGTCTGTTATTTCCAGGCTTTTTCCTCCCATCACACTGTATACCAACCCAAACCAGTATTCAGGAACAAAATCTAAGCTACTGGTGATGCTGCTATGACATGCCCATGGACACTACCGTTGAATGTAGAGAAGTCGGTTTAACAAGCCTGGAGTATCATACTCGAACCCGATGGTTAGAGCATCCATTTAGACTTTATTTTTATTTGTACAAGGTGGGAGAAGAGGTTGGCTTACAGTGGCTGACAAGGCTGCCAGTCCTGGCTTACAGGGAAACATCACTAACTCCTTCCTAAATCTGTTTTCTACGTAGCGTGTATTACATTGACGTTGTATCGTCTGTGACATTACATAGTATGCTAATGAGTTAAATATGCAAAATCTATGCGTGAAGGTAGAGATCAGGAAGAAAAAAAAAGGAGTAAATGAAAGTAGTAACATCAGTGCTATGTTCTTTGTGTTTCCATTGTTGCAGTAGGAAGAATCGGAATTGGCTCAGACTTGAAAATATATAAGAGCTTATCCTGTATATAAAGCGTGATCTTCTTGGCTGGCCTACTGCCTTGTTTGCAATCCATTCCAGTAGCATTGATGCTAGTCAGCCAGAGAGGTTTTATGCAAAGAGACAAGGGGGAAGGAAGTGGCTGGCTCGAACAAAGGACGCTAACTTGGATGGAAGAAGGGCTGATCGATAGAGCCTTGAGAGAGCTATCAATCAGAGTCCCGGTCTAGTAGATTATACTTTTATTAGTATTGAGCTGACCACTGCTGAGAGAGACCTTAAAACACTGAGATGCTTCCCACAACAGGGGCCAGAGAAAGCAGAGGGAAATGTGTGCTTACCCCCGCCTCCCGACTTAATGCGGACTGATTGAAGTGTAGTTGGATCATGACATGTGCAGCCCCCCCTGTTTTCATGGCAAACGACAACGACCGACTGAGAGGGATAAAGTCAGGGCGCCGAGTGCTGCACTCTGGGAAATGCAGTTCCCCGCGATGGAGTGAGTAAATTGAGAGAAGTAGATCACACAGCAACAGAAATGCAATTCCAGTGCTGCTGGCCCTCATTCCCAACCGGCTCTCTAAGGACTAACTCATTTAGGAGCGGCAGGGGAAACTCAATAGCACCAATTGCGAGAATAATATATTGAATCTAGTGGTTGAGTGGGCAGCTTGAGCACGGTGGAGAAGTGTGGAGTGGAAGTGCCTAGTTCCATGCTTGGAAACCGTTGTGTTATTCAGAAACATGCACATAAATACTAGAAAACAGACACAGACAGAAACCACACAAACCTTTTTTTCTTATTCTTCACACGTAGCCTGACATGTTTGTGTAAAAGCTGTTTAAAGCAATTAACAGCTATTGGGACCCCTCTGAAAGATGTGTCACCGTTTTCAATCACAATAAAACCAAATCTAATAATTGATGTGTTTTTCTTATTGGTATTTAAAAAAAAGTCCACATTGAAAAGTTAATAATTTCTCACAATCACAAGTTTCTCTAAAACAAATGTAACTGAATTTGAATGTGTATTTTACTTTTTTTTGATTCATCAGTGATGAGTAACTTCATTAGCAATCTATACCTTCCGCTGGGTTACACATATGATGAAACATCAAGCTTCATTTCAACTCCTGAAAATGGGAAATATGAGAGAGCATGCTATTCATGCACTGCAAGGTGGGATTATTTTTAAAAGACAGAAATTGATTAAAAGATGATAGCTTATTAGCTTGTCCGTTAACTTGTTCATATCCACAGTGAGTCAAGCTAGGCGAGGAGTCAGGGAACCACAGCTCAGGTGGTAGAAGTTGTTGACAGAACAACTATTAGCCATGCACTCTACAAAGCTGGTGTGAACAATAGAGGAACCGTTATTGCATTGATTGACTGATTGTGTTAAAGCTATTTGGAATCTGCAAGTCCTGCATGCAGCCTGCACATAGCAAACTAGTCAGGTGAGAACAAAATGTGATGTTCTTGTTTTCATGCTGAGTGCTATGTGTAGAAAAATAAAAATGCACCCCATTGTCAAACCTATTGGTAGAAGCATCACCTTGTGCGGATGCTTTTCTGCGACAGGGGAAGGAAAGCTGGTCAGAGTCGGAACAGGAATGGAAACTAAATAAAAAAAATAATAATAATACAATCTTGGTAGAAAGCCTTCCAGAGCTGTGGAAGACCTGAGACTGGAGTGGAGGTTAAGCTAACTTAAACATCCAGCCAGAGCTGAGTTGGATTGGTTTAGATCAAAGAGCATCCATGTGTTAGAACGGGCCAATCAGAGTTCAGACGGGAATAGAGAAAAGCTCTTCACAGATGTTCTCCGTCAAATCTGACTGAAGTTGAGCTATTTTGTAAAGAAAACTGGGCAAATGTCAGTCTCAGCACCAAAATAGTGGAAGCACCCCTTGCAGGCCTTGCAGGTGCCACATAATGATTTAGGGGCTGAATATATAAGCATACTACTCTTTTTTTGTTGAAAAACATCTTTCCCTTTACTGCATAAATCTGCACTACGTTGCATTGGCAGAAGTTGTGGCTTAAAGTTTAAACAATGGGTAGCTTTATATGACATTGCCCCTATTTTAACACATTTATTTAAAGTAACTGAACTACCTGCTCAGCTTATCAAGTATCTTCCAAGTCAGGTGTTTTTAAATTATTTAGAAACCATCTTCAGACATCAAGAAGCAGATGTACATGTATATTGTCTTTAGCTTTAGTTTCCACCTAACCCATTTTTGCCCATCACTGCATCGTTCCAGTGCAGCCGTTCTGTTTTTGTTGTGGTCTGGTGAAATTGAAGTTTTTCTAGGGACTCCTAAAAGACCATGGAATCCCACTTTTGGAAGCGTCGGCATTAGGCGAGGCTTTTTCTGGATGTGTTCGGCTAATGAAAGCGTGGTATCTAGCTGGGAGAGAAGAGGTGAGCTGTGCCTTGGGTAGAATGCAGCAGCTTAAAGAATGTAATTACAGCATTATGGTGGAGATAGACTGGATTAGGTTCACGGCAACCGGCTGAGACCAGGATAGAGGGCTCGGAAATGACCGCGGACGAGACATTATCAGCAGTGCTTGAAAGCTCAAGACCAAACCTTTTAACACACTGCGCCTCCTTCCTGACTGATTACTCAAGGTCAGGTAGATGCTGATATATATATATATATATATATATATATATATATATATATATATATATATATATATATATATATATATATATATATATATCCTTAAACAATAAAACCTACACAGACGAATACAACATGCTCGTGCAGAAATTCAAACGCTCATTCTGATAAATCAAAAAATAAAAGTATATTGAGCTCCAGAACGTCATTTTTAGAGACGTGCTGAAGTTGAGTGGATGCTGATCTTGACTGCTGCCTGTCTGAGTCCCAGTGCTCTGTCCCTGCCCTCAATCAGCGGGATAATCCACAGAAAATGACTAGATTAAGATCATTTAAATGCGTCAAGTGAAGTTGTGGTGAGAATAGATTGAAATATCTCTTAAAAGAAAACTCTAATTCTGGACATAAACTCATTAATCAAGCTGCTGGTGTTGGACGGAAGCACTTGAATATATATTTAAATAGATTTTCACATTTTATGCTAATGAAGGCTACTCCGTTTTTCTTTATAGACGTTTTGTTTTATCATTTAGATTTCAGGATGCTGTGTTATTCTGCTTTGTACCTTAAATACTCTTAACGTTTCGGTATTTCAGGAACCAATTGCTCCAGCTAAGCGAGCGTGTGTTCATCTGGCGCAAGAAAAGAAAATTCCTTGTAAAACACAAGCTGACAGCTGAATATTTGGTGTCAGCAGAGCTTGTATGGAAATGTCACAGCTCATCATGCACATTGGTTCTTGTCAGTAAACATTCAAGTCAGTGAGCAGGATGAGCAAAACCCAGAGCTTTAGCATGCACAAAAGCAGAGTTAATTAACCCTGAATAAACAAAGATTAAATAGCTGCTGTATTTGATCTGCGTAATGCACATTTCGGCATTTGTTTGCCCTGAAAGGCAAACATACATTTGAAATCAACACAGCACCGCTCTGACAGCTAGTCTCTTGCAAAATCATTCATTACCCTTGAACCTAGTCCTATTTCCTCATGTTTAAACCACCAGCTTCAGTGCATTTTATGGCCCCTCATGGAAGGGCCATAAGGGGCATCTGAAAACATTGGGGTTGTACACCAAACCCAGAATCTGCCTTTTTGCTTTGAAGCTCTCTAGCTTCTCCTGCCGATTCTTCCTCAGCCTCCCTATCCCTCTGCTGGTCCCTGTCGGCTGCTCGCCAACACTGAAGCTAATACTTAAAACAGACTCCAAGCTAAGGTTAGACACCATTTTTTAATGCCAAGAAAAATCATCAAAAAGCAGGAAAGTCATCTACATCCAGAGGTGATGTTAGGATGTTGGAACATTAGAGGTTTAGGCCAGTACAATATGACAGCGGCCCAGTAAAATAAAACAGGACCTTCTGGACCATTTATCTGCCGAGGCTGGTTTTTCAATGAATGTAATTATTTTATTTCATGTGAATCAAACAAAAAGAGTGTGTATAATACTTTTGATTGATTTAAATGGAATTAAATGCATTTAGCTGAAGTGAAGGATAAAGAAAAATAAAAGTAAGGGATTGATTTATAAAGTAAGGTACTGAACTAGATGATAACATTCTGTGATGTAAAATATTGGATATAGATTTTCTGCTTTTTCAGTCTGAGAACAGTTGTCCTTAATTATAAAGAAACTATCTTCACTCCGGGTCTAACAAATATGCTTAGTGTCCTATCCACATAAATTATCTTTCTAAATCGTATAACGTCCCAAGGCTCTATGGTCATCTTTTTTTTACATTATAAAAGAGTTAGTAAAAAGTTGATTTCTTAAATCTTGATCCTAAAAAAAATATTTGTTTGTATTATTGGAAAACCTGATGCTGCACAAAGAAAACCTTTTCAAGATCTACGTGGAAGATTTAAAAAAAAGTTGTTCTAGAATTTACAGATCTCTTCTTTTAGAGTTTGTGTTCTTTTTGTGCCAATGAATAACTTTTGCTTTTACTAAACTGCTCAGTAGTAAATACTTTCAAAGTTTATTTTCATACATGACGCCAGAAAGAGTTTGAATGCGTCTGAATCCTGGAGGAGAGCCAGCTAAAATCTCTCCAGCCTGATTCTATTAAGGAAGCAGCTCAGCGCTGCGTGTTACTGCAGCAACACCAGAAACATTTCTCCTTCGCCTGACTCAACAGAGATTCCCTGACTTGGAACAAAAAAAAAGAAATACGATTTGCGTGATCTCAAAGTTAAGGCCCTAACAACATTAACTGCACCTGACCGGGGCTTAAAGACAGTCCTGGACACACAGACCCACAGCTGCATCGTCTTGATATTCATAAGAAAAGGTTCCTGCACTCAGCTTCTGAATATTGCCTTTTTCATGAACCTTTTATGAAACCTTTCCAGCCCTTAGTTCTGCTTTCATATGACCCCCGGATATGGTGACCCTCACCATGTGATTACATTGATACTTGTAATCGATTTTAATTCGAGATAATAAAGTAAAGGGCGCTGAATACAAGAGCTCTGCACTTTTTTTTAACAGGAAACAGGATATATTATTCTTGATGCATGTTTCTTTTTCCACTTTGCAGTTATGCATTATCACATAAATAAATAAAAAAATGTTTATGGGTAGAAACACAAGTGAGACCCTACAGTTGTTGTTCTGAGAGGTATGCTGCTTGATGCTTGGTTCCTGTAATGTCCTACCTAAACATGTACAAAGCCCTGGATCTCTCCTCCATGTGGTTAGGGACGAACCAAAGCTCCACACATAGTGAAAACTACAGACAGGAGTTGAGTAAAAGAGAGAAAGTAAGTTAAATACGTCTCAATTTCAACAATTTGAACCTCACTGAGTCTAATTTATCCTGGGAGAAGGCTTTTATTAAAAGGCTGGCTGCAGCCATGGCTCTGATTGTAATTGTGTTGACCCAGCCGTGCACAGGCACAGCTCCTCTCCCTTCTCGCTCTTATCAACACGCTGTTCTGATAAGATTCTGTGCTTTCAACCACATTAAACCTCTTATTTATATAAAACAGCCAATAAGTACCCCTGACCCTATAGCACAGCGTGCCGCTTGCACAGCCAGACGACTTGGCAGCTCCCTTGGTTCTGTGGGGGCCTCACAGTTCATTCTTCTGGTTTTACCCAAAAGTTCTATCCCCCTCGATTTTACTCTCCCTTCTCCCCAACATGTCGCCTCTTTTTTTTTTTTTTAAACTCTCGTTTGTGATGAAGCCAGCAAAGTGTTGCCCAGGTTTAAAGCTTGTTTGTGGTGCCAAAGTGCAATAAACCATCCGGTTATGAGACCCATGTTTGGGATTGGATGTCAGATGTTCTTTTTCTGATGTGTGGAAGCATAAGCTGGATAATGATGTGTAAAAAAAAAAAGTAGCTGATAAACTATTATCAGTTAAAGCTCAACATCTGTTTAGCACAGTGGCCTCATAGCTAGACATAAGGAGTGGCTCATGGAGTAAGTGCATGGTGGGCTCAGAGATCAGCAGTGCACGACATTGACCACATGGCAAATGTCACTGGTCCCTGGACTGGAGCTCATTGTTAGCGACAGCTGTCTGTTGGCCTATGGGAAATCCATGGGGCTTTATCCAGCCTGGACTCCTGCTGGACCTGTTTCACACTGCTGAACCGGAAAATACCAAGCTAAGCTGAGATGGATACTCAGGCCTTGGTTCCAGCGTTCTTGAATATTGATGACACAACATAGGGACCATGTGACATAGAGCTTTTTTCTATTCTTTTGTGTGGATATGCTGCTTGGTATGTTATCCAGTAAAAATGTTTAGCATGTTGTAAAGTGTCATTTTCTAATGTAATCTCTTTCTCTTAACCTTAAAATTCAATGCTATTTAAACAATCTTCTGCACTTCATTGTGAATACACAACACTAAATGGTAAAATGCATTGATGAAGTAAAAACTAACAATTACAATTTCCCAGCTTGTCTTTTTCACTTCTCATCTTTTTGTTTAATCGTTACACTGAGAAAGATGCCTTGTCTCTTTTGAACATGATTGTCTCTTAGCAGCCAAATTGTTAAAAAAGTATAATGATAAATTAACCTACACACGATGCTTTGCAAATTTCCATCATGAGCCATTATGGCCACAAACGTCAATGTTTTTTAATTTGTGTTTTTTGTGTGTGACAGTCAACACAGTGTGGAGCATAACTGCTACGTGGAAGGAAAGGAACACAAACACATTTACTAATAAAAACAGAAAAGTGTGGCGTGCATTTCTATACAATCAATAGTTTGCAGAACCAATTTTTGTTGCAATGACCTCTGCAAGTCTGTTGGGGTACGTCTCTACCAGCTTTACACATCTAGAGACGGAAATTATTCCATTCACAGTCTCATTTAGGTCTGGACTTTGACTAGGCCAGTTTAACACACAAATATACTGAGTGTTTTCATTACAGCTCTAGCCGTATGTTTAGGCACTATGACTAGCTGGAAGGTAAACTGATGCTGAAGATGCTGCAGAACAGCATCACATCATTCAGGTTCATCTGCTTTTTGTTGCCTAATTTGTTCACTTTACACAGCAGCTCTACATATACTGAGATACAATTAGACATAAGTAGTCTATATTTACCAAAAACACCTTAAATCAGTTTGGTCGCTTGGTTTTATTCAGGGGTTATGGAGTAAAATGGGCTGAATACAAAAGCATGCCACACTTTTCAGATTTCCCCCCTTTAAAAATCGTGAAAATCATTGGACAGTTTTTTTCAGTGCCTTCCTTTGGCATGTCACGCACAATTTCAATAAAGTCCATTGAGGTTTGTCAAAGCTTGCCACATTTTGAAAAGTTTCATGGAGTGTGAATACTTTGCCAAGCTGACCTCATTTGGATGAATGACATGGCACCATTGTAAGCTGCTGTCTCACTGTAGTTAAAAAAGAAGCACACATGTGTGAGAATAACATCCACTCTTCCTGTCTGCCCATTCACAGGAAGCCCTGGCTAGCCCAGCCATGTCGGAGGTTGCTATCAACACTTCTTTGGATGACGATGACAATCACCCCTACCAGTCAGTTTATGAAACCATCGACAGCTTGGACAACACGCCTATGGCACGCAACGGTGAGTTTGGTTCTGTGAATATATCTATTTAGAGTGATGTGATGTGTATTTGACCAGCTAACCCCATGAACCTGCTGTCTGACATTAATAACCACGCTTATGCATTGTGCTGAGTGGCTCCTTCCTTCTAAGTCTTAAGCAACGTCATTTTCAAAGCCCCCATCCCGTTCCAAGGAGCACAATTTCGCTGTCCAAACCTCCCCGGGGATTAACGTCAGCCCCAATCCCCCCTACCTTCACTCCGCTCCACCGGTTTCATTTGGGTCAATTCCAATTCCAGCCGAATTAAATCAGTGGGCTGCGATCTGGGCTTCTTAGGTAGATTAGAATTGGCAATTCAATCCTCAACCAGTCACTGCTGTCATCTCGACGTTGACAGACCTTTCACATATCCACGTTCAGAGGCTGAAGGTGATTGCGTCAGTGTGAGGAATGATGAAGCATGGCGCAGGGTGTCCCCTCCTCCACCCTCAGCCCTCAGCCACTTCACGAACAAGCATCAACTCAGATTTGTACACTCTTTTCTAGACATTTTGTACGTTTGTATAAATTCCCGACACTGATTCACGATTTTTTTTTTAAATCCAACTTTGCTTTAGAGAATTCCCAGAATAAGTTTGTGGCCTTTTTCTGATGCACAGCGTTGCCCTTGTGCCCTTCGCCCATCCACTCTCCTATTACTCTCCCGACTCCCGGGAGAGCGGTGCCACTCTGCCACTGATCACAGCAGATCAGAGACCGAGTCAGAGGCATCCGACGGTTAATTAGGACTCCAGATCAATAAGGCTTTGCTCCTGACACTTTACCTACGTCTGAACTCCCTCTCTCTCCGTGGCAGTCTTTCATTTTTCTCTCCTTTGTTTGTTCACTCAGTAGCTAAAGTTGTTTGGCTTCGAATTGTTTGATTCCTCCTAGATATGTCTGTTTATTCCACAAGCTTTTCAGAACGACGTTCCGATCATCAACTGTAACTGTGGGTGCGGTAGAGAAAACAAAAACCTTTCTTTTCACACTGGTGAAGCTCTAACAGCATCTATCTCTTCCTGTAGAGCAGAAGTCAAATGAGGCAAGTGGAAAAGTTTGAGGGAGGTGGGCGGAGTGGTGTGGCTGCCAGTGCAGGAAGCTATCACTGCTCAAGTTAGGCGCTCTCAGATCCTTGACACGGCTTGTCTCACTGCAAGAAAATGTCTGATATTTTCCTCTAACGTCTTCAGTCTGTCTCCGAGTTGTTTCGTTATTAACCTGCGCCTGGTTTCTTTGACAGGGCTTCATCTTTTAAACTGACACACGTCGACTGTTTAAATTGGGGATATAGGAAGGATTGGGTTTGTATTTAGAACTCCGACATACCACTGCCTCACGCAGGTGAAATTCAGCAATCTAATTGGTAGGATGCTAAATTTTCATCCAGTTTATGGTTGGGACTTATTTTCTGTTCTTCAATCTTAAGCCAGGGCTGCACATTGGCGTCATTGGTAGCGCCGTTGCATTGCAGTGTGAGATCCCCACCTGGGGTCTTTCAGCATTGGAGTTCTGCATGTTCTCCCTGTGCATCCGTGGACCTCCTCCCACAGGTCCAATAATATGACGGTTTGGTTAATTGGTTTCCCAAAACTGTCCTTGGGTTTGGAGCGTGAGCGTTCTGTGTGTCTCTGTGATAGACTCTCGCCCAATGACTGCTGGAAGTAGGCATCAGCTCCATGCAAGCTGCAAGCACAAGCAGTTACAGACAATGAGACTGACGGATGAAGTCTTAATCTGGCAGAAGCTAGAAATTTTGGAGTAATTTGAGGCACCATTTATTTTGCATTTTATGTCTATTTTGCATTTTTATACAGATTGATTGCTTCCATAACCTTGAAATTCAATGCTATTTAAACAATCTTCTGCACTTCATTGTGAATACACAACATTAAATGGGAAAATGCATTGCTCAAGTAAAAACTAATGATGTGATGGTTGGGTCTGAAGGCCAAACTATTACTCTTGGGCAATTGTTCTGATTCTAGAAGACATCTGTATCATCTTTGATTCAGTCATCTAGTTTTAAAAACCACAGCGCTCATGAATTCCTCTGTTGCAAAGGTTTGTTGTTGCTGTTGTTTTTAACAGTCACATTTAAATGAAGTGATGCCCCACATATATTTTTAGTTATTGAACAGAACTAATTTACACTGATGGGGGTATTTTAGTCGCTGTATACATGCATTCATAATTTGACTGTTCCAGCTTTATTGGCCCGGATCAGGCTGTTGGAAATGTAAAAATAGGATATTTTCTGATCAGTTAACGCATCACATATGAGCAGAAACCACTTTGAAATAGTTGTATTAATAGAAGAGATCTCTAAATATAGCTGGCTTATTATAGCATCAAATCAGGTGTATATAATGTGCTTTTTCCCCATGAGGTTCTGCGTATATATATATATATATATATATATATATATATATATATATATATATATATATATATATATATATATATATATATATATATATATATATATATACATATATATATATATATATCAACATCTATCATTCCGTTAATATGACACTTGATTGGTTGTTTCCTTTATTAAAACAGTTATGAGGCCTTTTTCATACCAGGTATAGACGGTGTAAAGTTTGATTACCGGCTATACTCAAATGTAAATGAAACTGATAATGTGACTTCCAAATGTAATCTCATCAAATCATTGCTTGTTTTTTTTTTTCAAACAAAGAAAAAAAATACCTCATCTTAAAAAAATATTTTTCAACAGTTTGAAATATTCTATGTTTTCCCACTACATCAAATCTTATGATGCATTTATTTACATTAGAAGTCGCAATGTGCCAACACGCAAAAAATGCCTGTAGGTGTAAAAAGGCACGGCCATTCCCTGGACTAACCATCTTAATTTTACCTTAAAACGTCATTTGAATAGAGGTACTGTGTAAAGTGTGAATGTCTCTAGATTGGCTCCTCACTTTGACATCAAAAGTTTGATGGTAAATGTCTGCAGGCTTGACAGAGAGGAGCCGTTCCCACTCTGTCTTTTGCTGGGTGTTATTTCAGGCAGGCTCAGACATATTGCCCACTGCGCGCGATGTGACAGTTGTGGTTAGAGGACAGATGTCGAGATCGGCTGGGCGAGGTCAGGAAACATACAGCCACCAGGGCTTGACTGACAGCTTGATGGGGAGTATATCCAAAGCTGCTAAATTACTGAATCATGAAGGTTAGACGCCGGGGTTTGAGATGTGGTACATGCCCGCCTGCCTTCCATCGACACAGTTACCGCCATGTGCAAATCTACAAGCTCTGCAGCAGTGATTGCTAGCTCGAGTTATGCAAACGTTAGCTACTATCCGCACTATGTGGATTTTTTAGTCCTTAAGAGACTACAGAGGAGTTCCCTAATCAAATCAGGTACTTTCCTCTTATGCTGTGCTCCATTATGCAGCTTCTGCTTCAATAAAGGAGCCAAGACACAGAGGTAAATGAAATGGAAAGCCTTTGATGGTGAAAAATTAAGACCTGACTATAATCGTGAGTTATTGGAGTTGGCAGCAAATCAATATAGCGAAAATGTAAACTTGTTCCTGCCAAGCCAAGACTGTTCTTTGTTCTGTAAAAGCAGCTAGGAGATGCAACGCTGGGCTGTGAATGCTCCGACTCGTCACATAAAGTCAGATAAGGGATATGTTTTTGGAAAACAGCGAGACCACATATGGATAATGGTGCAGCTGAATTAGACCTGGGAATCATAATTATCATGGCGACGCTGAAGACATTACTCTATTGAACAAGTGTCATGTGCTTTTAAGCTGATATAGTGGCATCATATTGACTGTAATAATAATTTGCCGCGATGTCCCTCTGAACCATGTAAGTTGCACTTTACAGTCTGGTCGTCCATTTAGCTGACTGAGTCATTGACAGCTGCAGCTTCACACGTGCATCCACTAAGCGTTGGTACGTCATGTTCAATGGTAGAACATCCTGCTTAATTTAGATAAAACAACATCGCTCCATTGTTTTTCACACCCGTCTTGATTTTGCCTTCCAAAGGTCTCCGATGATGAATTGATGGAGCATATGTCAATGAAGCCTGTATTCACCCAAAAAGGAATAAAATACACAGGACTCAGATTTAAAGTGGGGGGAACAAAAAGTAATTGAAGGGGAAGGGTATTTTAAACAGATGAGTCGTCAGATTTTTATTCCAAGGTCACTTGGATCACACACAGCTTCACTTCCAGTTTTCCTGTTGTAGGAAAGTGTCACTAGGTGTGGGTTTCACATGCTGGGGTGAAAATTGGGACCCGTAGGCTTGAAGCATTCGGATCTCGAGCAGATTCACACTAAGTACTGTTGCTTTAATAACACCTATTTACACACATGGTTGGATAAAAAGGTTGGAACCAAACTGATTCATTTGTTTGGCTGTGGAAAAAAAGTTTGCATTAAAGTTTTAGAAAATAATAAAAAAAAAAAAATGCCTGAAAATCCTTTGTTTACTGGATGCCTTCCAATCAAAATCAAAATAACTCTTTTTTTTTTAAAGTCATCTCAATTTCTCAATATTTTTGTGTCATAAATGATACAGCAAGCATTTATGGTAATGCATTGATTTTATCAGAAATAAACAACCAAAAAGATGTATTATGTATACTTAAACAAAACATACACTTTGACAGCATTTACATCTGCATAATAGTTTTTTCATTGAGGAAATTGCTAAGTTCGTTATGAGGTAACGGTCTCTGAAAGGTATATCTCAAAACGGAAACATTTGACATTTTTAGTTGTGGATTTTATAGCCAGAGGTCATGACACACATAAATGATTATGGAGCAGCGTTTAAATTTGGCAATTAGCCTATTTAGTGCAATTAGCATTTTGTAGTATTTTTATATCTACAGGGAAAATATAGACCTAACCTAAACTCTGAGATTTCCCAAAAGCTGCCAATAATTTCAAATTCTTCACTTTAATTACTCAAACGGGCTAACCAGCAACTCTTCAGTAATACATTCAGCGTTCCTCTTATCTCTTTTAGGCCTCACCCACTCTCTCTTCCTTGCAGCCTAAATGAATGGAGGACATTTTGTAGAAAATACTGCACAGTTTCCTTTTCAGCAGCATCTTACTGTGCTTCTTCTGCCATCATTTTCAACACCTGACGAATGCTAAAAATTGACTTAGTCAACAACAGTGTCCACTCTGAAGAACGCTGCTGTGAGCACATTACGGTAGTGGTTACATATAGTGCATTTACTGATTGGAAATTCTTTTGTTGTTGCATTTTTTAGCTTAAAGATGGATTGGTCACCAGTCATTCCACATAAGGCAGAAAATTGCCAATTTGTACGTTCATTTTAAAGGAAAGTCCTATAAAGAGCCAAAACATACATACATTATCTTGCAAGATTAGTTATTTTGATTATAGATCCTCTATTTATGAGACGGACTACTGTGAAGGTACATATGCCTTTAAGATGCCGATGTACAGATGCCTCAGATGTTGTTCCAGTCGTGCTGAAGAGAGATTGCTCTGACACTCCTGTCCTCTTCCATCCAGGCTTATGGCTTTTTTTTTTTTTTTTACAATCTATGGGCTGCTGTGTGAGGAAGCGTGACCTTTCTTAACTTTGTGTCCAGAATACTTGAGGGGGATCCTTCTGTCCCATGGAGGAATGTGACAGAGCTGAAAATAGAAGTACCCTAGACCTTTACCGCTTTCCAATCTTTACTGTACCAATTTGTCATGATTAGCCAGGTCAAAGTGGTGCTACTGCAGTGTTCTGTCAAAAGGCCGTTTGTTAAATAAGCTGCAGTGCCTCATGCCAGAAGGTACGCTGGGATATTAACAATAACATCTTGATGGACATCCTTGTTAAAATAAACATTTTCATAGTGAGCATCTAAAGCTGTTGCCACTTTATCTTTTCCATCATATTTTCATCCAATTAAAGTCCCAGGGACGGTGCTGATA
Organism: Fundulus heteroclitus; assembly: GCF_011125445.2. Taxonomy (NCBI): domain Eukaryota; kingdom Metazoa; phylum Chordata; class Actinopteri; order Cyprinodontiformes; family Fundulidae; genus Fundulus; species Fundulus heteroclitus. The sequence goes on along the minus strand of NC_046381.1, from coordinate 31,357,553 downwards.
ACACCTGTAAGCTGGGATCTCTGCTGGACCCTGGGAATCACTAATTGACTTGGACATCTTAGACATCTCTTTTTCAGAGAAGTGAGCCATTTTCATCAAGCCCATTTTATGAAATGTTCCGATCAATTGTAGTGATGTGGGAATCAGGCCTGTAATATGATGGAAAGCTGGGGGGAAAAAGGCCACAGGAGTCCCTTGGTGTGCATACAGATGCCGGTTGTCGCCGGTGTGTGCTTAAAGTGATTACCAGCCGCAATCCACGTACAGGTCTTAAAGCTTCTGGCAGCAGGGATCACCTAATGATCTCTGCTCCAGTCAAATCAATAGGCCAGAGAAGGAAGGATGAAGCGAAAGAACAGAGAGGGGGAGAAAGGTGTTGGTGTGTGATGGTTAAAGGTAGAGGAAATCATGAAGGAGAAAGAAGATTGTGCGGGGCTGTTAGTGTGTCCTCTCGCCTTACAGTTCAATGTCTGAAGCGGAAGCGCTTGGGCAGAGGGCAGGAGAAGAGTAGTCGGCATCTGGTTGGTGGCGATGAATGCAGCCAGGTGGCACTACAAGTCTGAGAGCTCATCTGTCCGTGCCTGCTCTATGCAGGAGGGGGGAAGAGCAGCTCTGCTTCAGAAACATGGAAACGCTTCCATGAGCTTCTATGCCTGTGTAGTTATAGAAAGTCTTATAAACATGAGTGTCTCTGTGACGAAAGCAAATCTTCTTTTCTCAAAATTCAACAATTAAGGAGGCGTAGATTGAAGCGACTATACCCTTTGGACTTTTTCACACCCTAAAAAGAAACCTTAATGTATTTTATTGGGATTTTATGATGAGCCACACAAATTAGTGCATCATTTTGAAGTGAAAGGAAGACATCAACTTGGTTTTGACTTTTTTGTTCAAAATCCGAACAGTTTGGCATGCATTTGTAGTCACACCTCTTTACTATGTTACCCCTAACTAAAAAGCTTCATATATGAACTTTAAGACGGCTTTAGAGTAAATAAAACACAACCCCAAGCTTTAGACTTCTCACTGTTCAATCAATCATCTGAAAAAAAATGGAAAGTGTTAAAAACCAACTTCAGAGATACTATGACATTGCTGTCGATCTAAAGTTGACTGTGTAGAGAGAGCGTTATTCAGAGAAGCCGCCATGTGGCAACTCTGGAGGAGCTGCAGATATGCACAGCTCGGGTGGGGGAACCTGTTGACAGGGCAACAATAACAATGTCATGGTTTAGATCAAAATGATACTGACAGATGTTCTACATTCAGCCTGAGTTAGAACCTTTCTGTTTGTAGACGTGCAAAGTTGACAGAAACATACCCTAAACTAGGGAGCAGTAAGCATTAACTTAGATACTCAGATAGAAAACAAATGTATGCCACACTTTTCAGATTTTATTTGTAAAACTGACTAAATACCACATGTGATTATTTTTTCCCCGTCTGCTTCATAATTATGCACCACAAAACCACATAAAATCCCCCAAAAATGCATAGAAGTTTGTGAAAAAGTTCAAGGGGTGTGAATACTTTTGCTAAAACTTGAACATATAAAGCAAAATCTACGGTATTGTTCTGATTTCACAGTGGTTTATTGATAATAAACACGCTTTCTCTGAGTCCCAATGAAATCCAGTGTTCCAGCACATTAATTAATGATCACCATAATCAAATTGACTGTAATGTGTTTCAGCTGTTAACTGTAATTCTGTTAAGCTTTAACGCTCCGGCTAACTTATTGCATTACTGCCACTTGGCACAGCCCGACCAGAAACTTCTGTCCTGTCTTTAGCAGGACAGCAACTGGAGCAGGGTGGTCGCCACCGTTTATCTGCTTCAGGACAAAGTGACTCATCTGTAATTACAGTGAGGCTGAGGCCGCAGTGACACGGCCACGTTACCGGAGAAATCTTCTCTGAGCTTTGCCGAACAGAACCCGCCGCGCAAAGTGCTGAATTACCCCTTTGTGAGAGAACCGTTTTTCTCTCAGCCATTTATCATAATTGGCGATATTTATTCCCATGCGAAACTCACATAGTCATCTTGAAATCGCGTGTAACTGCTGATTATTTGCAATAGCTTCATAATATTTAACGCGTCTCGCGCTCTCTCCTCTGTGTTTGTTCTACGAAGGAAAGGGAAGGAAAATGCATTAAAGGTTGCAGAGTTTCTCATGATTGCTGAGGTCATAACAAGCCGAACAACAGCGTTTGGGTTTTAACCGAGGTATGAGTTCGGGGGTTTGGTAAAAACACTCATTGCATTCACAGTGTTGAGGCTTTGATGCCTTTGGTCACTTTTGCTCTGGTGCCATCAGGTAAGGAACAGCTTGGAGAAAAAAAATCTCCACAATAACTTTTTATGGAGTAAACAGCTGATACATGTGCAGTAAATATGTCTCCATCCTCTGATTGTGCTCTGTTAACTCATTACACCAATAAGAATAGTTGGAATAGAGCCGTTTTGCCTTAATGAACAGCTGTGAAACCTCTAGACTGATTTGCCACAGGATCCCCTTCTTACCGCTGAGACTGTGAGGAGCTGGCGAAACCCAGTGGTGGTAAAACTGTCTAGTTGGTGCCTTGAGTTCAACCTCAGCGACGGTTTCCTGTCCAGCCAGGTTTTATGGACAAAAGAGCTCGTTAGCCCCCTTAAAGTACACGTCCCCGCAGATCACAATATCATCTGCATTGCTTGACCTTTCTGTGCCTGGCTCCCTTTCCCGCAGTAATAGTCGTGTTGGGCATCAGCTTCAACAAGGATAAGAAGTATCAGTTGCGGGTGGGCTGCTTTGGCTTATTACGCTGGCAACTGCAGAACACAAAGATCTACAGTTTCTCTAATTATTTTCACCTTTCCATGCATTACCGCTGGCCTGGCTATAGCTTTCCAATAGACATTTAACATATGCACAGATGTGTATGTGGGTGTCTGTGCACTACTTAGCAAAAAAAAAAAAAAAAAGAATGACTTTAACAATGCTTCTTCTGCAGACCTACGTCTCGTGTCAAGAGGTCCTGACTGGGAATGTTTTATGAAGCTCACAGGCATTCTAATTAGAACTGTGTCCTTTGCCAAGTGCCAGGCTGTCATGAAAGAATACAGGGTGATTATTTGTAATTTATTGTCCTGAAGAGGACATTGTGTGAACACAAGTCAATGCTATGCTACATTCACGTAGTGTGTAAGTGACACAAACCAACCTTTTGCAGAAAGGTAAGGCTACCTTGTTCCTGCAGGTTGTAGCCATGACATTTTATGTGCAATAATGAGAAAGCTATGCTTAACAAACAGGGATGTCCTGATGACGTGTCCTTTTATTTATTTTTTGTCCCTGTTACAAATCTGAGTCAGTTAAGAATAGGCATTTGCTGTCACACTCCCTCTGTGATACCTATTTTAAATCGTTGCCATATAGCCAGAATCAAGCTGCTTAGGTTGGCAGCTTGTAAGAGTAAATAAATATATAACAGCAACATTTAATTTCCCTTTGGAATTAACAATGTGCTTTTTTTTTGTCAAATCGAATATGCCTACATATGTGTAGCTTTAAACTGTAGTGAATAATAAGCAGTCAATAATACCTGGTCAACATTAATGGTTGGATTGTGTTCCATTAGATTTATTCCCATGTCCTGTTCTAAGCACAGCTCGGCCCCTGATGTTTTGTCCCAACAGGACTTCCAGCAGGACAGCCATGTTTCCAAACATATGAGTTGATGCATTCGGTTACATCCAAAATTCATTTCATTTAACCTGGACATTTTTTTCTCCTTGGAAATAAGAAAGCCGCCTCTCAAAACTTGCTTCTGTTTATAAAAAAAAAAAAAAAAAAAAAAAAAAAAAAAAAAAAAAAAGCAGCACCGTGTAAATTGTGACCTACGTATTAGCTTAATTTGACATATATTAAATACCTGGTGCGTATCAATGCTCTGTGCAGGGCTACCCTTCTAGAAAACTTGCCTATGTAACTTGAGAGGGTCGGATTCATTGCTGAACGACAGTCTGAACTTAGACAGATTAAACGCCTACCTGATCAGAAGTAGTTTTGGTTCTCTGATGTAGGATTTAATCTAGAAAGGGTGAATGTGGCCTTGTCTTTACAAGTAACTCCATGACTTCCCAATCAGCTGGTCCAACATGGTCTGCTATCAGATTCCTAAACACAGAGGGAGACTGTTTAATTTTGCAACAGTACAGTGTTGCCAGTGTGGCATTCAGGGGTGCTAAAGGTGGAAGTTAGAGGTATAGCACCCCTAGTGGCTAGAAGTTACACCAAGCTGCTTTTATTTTAAAATAAATTGGTATGTCAAAAGGTATTAACAGTTATCTCAATAATTCATGGAGGAGTATTTATTTGGATTAGCCTACAGCGAACCAACCCTTCTTTTGGTTGCAGGTCAACTTCCGCTGGTGGTATGACGATTAGTCTTTGGTAATGAGTTCCGAGTTGGTTGTGAACGGTGTTTATACTTCTGGGCTCAACTGTATAGTTACACTCACGAAAGTTAAACCTTACTCCCACTAATGATGCCTTAACATGTTGCTGAAATCCTTTGATTATTATTATTATTATTATTATTATTATTATTATTATTATTATTATTATTAATAATAATAATAATAATAATAATAATAATAATAATAATAATAATAATAATAATAATAATAAATCAAACTAGCACTTTTTTGAACACTCAAAGACACTTTCGGGGAAAAATAAATGCATTAGATATCTATTCTTTCATGTACTGATTTTGATTAAATAGTTATAGAAAAACGTATGCGTTACAAATTACACATTTAATTGCACTGTAAACCCATATGTCATCTGAATAAGTGTTTAAATCAGCAAATATCAGATGACCAGTTGCAAGTGAATGCAGCACATAATCATATGTGCCCTACATGGCGCCCCCTCTCCCTGGTGTGTTTCCACTGTGGTGGGGAGCCGAGGGCAGCAGCCTAACCTTTAAAGACTGGAGGTTATGTGATTAAACTCCGTGGGATAAGAGGAGTAAAAGTATGTTGAGCACTGCTTGGGAGAGTGAACTCCACAGATGATTGCTACTGCAGAAGTCTAAAAAATCTTAAGGCAGAACATTTCTGTGGTGGAATGAGACATCCTGACGAGGTGAGAGCTAAAAATAAAAATAGCGGAACATATTGATGTCGCTATGCCAGCATATTTTAAATCTGGAAAGTTTCTTTTTTTCAGTTTTTACTTATTTGCCTTTTTTTCAGACTGAGGGGTGAGCTTGGAAAGAAAAACACTGAATAAAGATTTCCAGTAAAATTGTAAATTGATTGCAGAGTGACACAGAGAGAGGCTCAATACTTCTAAGCATAGAACTTGCATTTAAGAATCACTGATCGTGAGAGCTCTCATATCTATGACACATGACTCTGATTAGTCCACTGGGTCATTATATAGACATGTTGGTATTCTGTCATCCACATCCATGTTTTATTTTTCTTCCTCTTTGTTTTGCTTGAACAAATCCTTCAAACCAACTATATATTTCACTGCTGTGCTGATTGCCGCTCAGATTTTCTTCCACAGTGTGCATTTATCATGTGCAGGGCCCCCAGTCAAATTAAGGAGTCTAATGCTGGACTCATGCCAGGGTAAATATTGTTGTCTCCTGTTAGTGATTAAGGACAATTGTTCCTAAGCTATTAAATTTGGAAAATGACTCCTTTTTAAAATGGAAACAAAAGCAAAGACCACAGGAAGTTCTGAAAAGCCTTCCCTAATGGTAAGCAGGTGATCTGGTAATGGGTCTCGACTTTGGGGCTGATGTGTGTGTCATACACTGAGTGAATTGTCCAACCAAGCATTGTAATTCCACTTCTTATGCAGCCGAGCAGCTCTTCTGCTGCCCTTGGCGTTGAGTGCCAGAACATTCCCCATTGACTTTGACTCCTGAGGAGCAGCAAAGGAGCAATTCCGAATGTCCTCAGCAGGGAGGGTCGGGAGGGACGGAATACAGATCAGGAGAGCGCTGCTAAGCATTTGTCCTTGGAGAAGAGTGAAGAAAAATGGCCCAAACTACTTGTGTCAAAAAAAGTTTTGTCTGTAACAATAAGAGGCTTAATCCAGGATGGCAGCTCTTTTAAGCGTCTCTTATAACTCATAATGCGCTTGTTGTGGCTGTCAGTTGCCTGCTGCTCCTTGGCAGGTGTACTTACAAACAATCACAATCTGTTTGTCTTTGTATCGGTCAGGTTATAAACGGGGTTATGCATAAACTGTCAGACTGATTGTAATGGAAGGTTGTTTATAAAGGCGGAAAAGGGGTAGAAAACAGCCCATTACGTTTGCATGCTGAATTATTTTCTGAGATATACCCGTAAGAAACTTGTTGCCAATTTCCAATCTGTCTTTTGTCAAACTTTGACCGGTCAGGATATATTTTAGCCAATTGCAATGTTTTTCTTAAAGGACTGCAATAACTACAAAAAATAGTGTGCAAAATGTTTTTTTTTCCTGCTTGTTTTGCTGTAGGTAGTCATTAATTATTTCTTTTTAACAGAGTTGACGTTGCGTTGTGAGAGAGCTGTCACTATTGACCAGATCTTATTAAGACCGGATCCATTTAAGATATGAAATTAGCCTAGTTAGCACAGTTAGCATTACAAGGACAGCACTATTCGTCTATATTTGTATGGAATGTCAACCCTTGCCATTTCTCAAACATTTATCTGGCAGCAGTGGCATTATTGAACAGCAATTTGAAAGGAAAGAGGGCAGAGAGAAAGTGGAGTCATGTTACAAATGTCCTGGGATTGGAAATCTACGGCTGGATAGCCGCATTGAGGACAGAAGCCTCTGCATGTATTAACTTTTTCAAACCTCCAAGCTTTAAAGGATAGAACAAAGGAAATGTGTTATTTCTGGGTCAGTCTTCCCATTTTCTGCTCTCGCAGAAAAAAAAATGTGTGTAAATGTGTATATATAGCTACTGGTCATTGATAGAACTGAGAGCTTTTAATTTTTTTAGATTTAAATTTTGGACAGTCTGTTTTGTGGGTGAATCAAACACCTGCACCATTATATGTATCGGCACCGCATGTTAAACTTTATGATGCAGGTTCATTTTTCAAAACGTGTGTATTCTGAAGTCAACATATCTAAATTCCAACTAAGAAAAACTAAATGAAAATTTCTCACATGTCAGGATTCCAGGTGGGAAAATTGGTGCGTTTTCTCCAGCTTTGACCTCCTAATTCAAGATGGCTGCCGGCTATTTTACACTTATTGATAGCTGCAGTACAAATGGTTAAGTAGTGGTACTTCTCATTCAATTTTTGACGCATTGTGCTTTAAAACCTTCTGTGATGCTATAAAATGTTTTACCAGCAGAAGCACTTGCACTAGAGATTCCTCTGACTTCAACATGTTGCTGGTACTGAACATAGCTAACTTTCAGTCTTAATTGCAGCAACACTAAAGAGATTTCTTGTTTCCTTAGTGTTTGCATGCTGTTGATTCACTGTGGTGTGTTTACTGATTGAACAAAAGATTAGATTTTCCCATTTCCAACCAGCCAGTCACAGATCAGGGTCAAACAAGCTGAAAATGGGCACTTTCTCAGTGTCCCTGCTTTTCTTGAGATTCAATTTTCTTATTGGACAACATGGTTTTCTAAATGTCGTTCTAGTTTCAGGTGTGTTTACCATTGCAAATGTTCCCCTGATTAGCCCTTGTTTTAACCTTTTTAAGACCTTGAAATGAGCTTATGTGAATTGTGCAGTCACATAGTGTTACCGTCCTTGTCTGAAGTTATCCGTTGACTGGATGCATTATCTTGGCAATTTGTGAAGCGAGCTCTTATTATGGTTAACGCAGGGTGTCTTTGAAGGAGGCTGAGTCTGAAGTTGCTTCTGTATGATCACATATTTGTCAGATATTGTGCTATCAGGCCTGCCTGGCTGTATGGAATTGAATGTTGATGGCGTTTTTTAAAGTTTGAAAGTCACTCTGTTAAAGCAACTCCCTGCTTGCTGCTTAATCTTCCCCTCTTTTACTGTCTCTCTGTCAGGTCACTACCAGCTCTCTCCAACTGTGAACATGCCACAAGATGACATAGTGATGATTGAGGATGATCGGCCGCCCCTGCTTCCTGCCCACCTGTCTGACCAGTCGTCCTCCAGTTCCCACGATGAAAACCCGGTCCCCTGGATCCATGAGATCCCCAGTCTGAATGAATGGTAGGCGCTGGCGGCAAGTTTCTTTGGAGCTGGCTGAATTTTTTATCAATCGCTGAACTCTGGATTACCCCTGTGTGAAGAGAAGCAGGATGGTGGTTGGTTTGAGAAATATTGTTTCTTTATTATTATTTTTTTCTATATTTTGTTATTAACACAAAAACGGTTACTAAAAAGTAGTGCCTATTTATTATACCTCGTAACCCATAGCCCTTTTTATAATTCACCTGATTACAACCAAAAACTTAATGTACACCATAAGGCCAATGAAAATCCAAGTAAACAATAATCGCATACTGCATATATGATCACAATTTACCGTGCTGTACACGTTTATTAACAATAGTTCTTAATGCTCATATGCTGTGCATTTCAACAGTATTCGTATGCCTTAAGGAGTTTTCTTCTGACCCCTCTACTCTGACACCCCTGAATGAAATCAGGTGCTACCAACAGCCTTTAAAGTCAAACATTTAATAAAGAGTACATGTGTGTAATTCTATCTCAGTATTACTAGAGCTGTTCCATAAAAACCTGTTAGTCTGCAAAAGACCTGAGACTGGGGCAGCGGTTCACCTTTAGGCAGGACAGCAATACGAAGCAAACATGCCGTGGAACGGTTTAGATCAACGCATACTAATGTGTTAGAATAGCCCAATAACAGTCCAAAGCTAAATCTGATTGAGAATGTGCTTGAGATTTGATGTTCCCTGATTCTTTCCATCCAACCAGACTGAGCTTAAGCCATTTGCGAGGAGGAATGTGCATAAATCCCAGTCTCTAGGCCTGCAAAGGCAGAAGAGATGTACACCAAAAGGCTTGTTCCTATAATTGCGATAAAAGGTTGTTTTATATACCGTCATTTGCAATAACTTAGAAGGTTATTGGATCATTTGTGTATTTGAATAATGGAATTCACTAAGAGAAACGTATTATATAGACTAATTACACACACGTGTTTTCAAAGCTTTTACTTCAGTTAATGATGGTGATTTTCCGCTTACAGCTAATGAAAACATGACATTTAGGGTTAGAATATCACATCAGACAAACAGTTATGATGCAGAAATGTGGGTTTAATGAGAAGTATATTTAATGGCTGCTTAAAGACTGTTATTTTCAAACAGTACTTTTCATCTGACAGACGAGCCTCATGGGAGCACATTTTTTCTGAAATATGTAAGTATTGCCTTATCGGGGCTGATACTCATGCATGCCGCACATTTCACCTTATTAAAACATGTAAGATTTCCTTACATGATAGGATTCTGCTCCGCTCTGCGGTGGTCTGTCACATGAATTATAAACAGAATACTTGTAACATGACAAAATTTACGCAATTGCATGGTGTCTGAATACTTTTTATGGCACTGTGTTGTTACTGTGTAATATGTGTTCAGAGTAGCACCAACCTTCCATAAAAACCAAGAAAAGAAAACCAAGAATGTTATTTTTTGAATTAACAAAGGGTGTAATAACTCATAATAGTGCTTTTATGTTACATTAACAGTTACATTGTGTATGTGGCTTTAAGTCCAAACTTGTGTAACAGCATGTGCACGCCTGTGTGTGTGTGTTTGCTGTATATGTGTGTGTGTTTGTTAAATAATGGATCAGCAGTAGAAGTAAAAGACTCTCGGGGGCTCATGCAGTTCCACGGCCTCTTCAACCCCAGCCACCGGTGGGAGTTTAGTGCCCGATTCAATGTGCAGACCACAGCCCGACAGCAGCACCCTCATAAAGAAATGAAGCCAAGGCTCATCAACCTTGTCAGAACACTAGGTCCCTGTTGGGACTGGGCTACTTTAAGCTGAGGAACCCTTTTGCACCAGGCTTGCTGGAAAAAGGCACACATTTTAGCTGTTCAGCAGAGCTAAGGTAGCATGAGCATTCACCTGAGCTTGTGTTTAGTCACACATTAGCTGTGCTTACATGCGCAAAATGGCACTGTAACGTGTTGGGATTGAAAAAGCATAACATAACTCGAACACATTGTTTACATGGGCACAGCGTTAATCAATCCGATCATGGTGTGCGTTTACTAGCACCAGGCCTTATTCAGCATAGAAGCACTGTGACATGTGGAGAGAGTTAACTTTTCCTTTAGAAAAAAAAACAAACAGAAGAAGAAGTCGTGCTTCCTCCTGTGCTGTTAAAAACAAACAATCCAGGAAATCGGTGCCACCAACTGGAGCCTGCAGTCACGGAAACAACTGCATATTCCTGCGTTAGAGGATGTGGGACATAGGGCACACATGTCATTCAGAGTGGTGCACACAGTTTGCCCCAATCCAGATGACATAATCTAAACAAGTGTTTAGATTTACGCTGTTCAGATTATGGATGGGCATAAACCAACCGTCTCCTTTGGAATATCATTTCTTTCCGATTGAGCTTAATCCAATCATCATCCTCCGATTGCTGGTTTTACATATGACGCATTTGCTGAGTCAATTCTTTTTTTCTCCAGAATGTGTCGTTTGCTCTCCCTGACGTTTCACCTCGTCTCTCCATTCTGTTTCTCTCTCCCTCTGACTCATTTATTATGGATGAGTGGATTTGCTCAGCATGCCTGCTGTTCATGATGTCAGAGGTTTGTCATAGTGGATTAGGTCTACAGCATATGTCAGAAATGCACTCAGACTTCCTCACACCCTGGCCATATATGCACCCACGCAGGCGCGTGCCCATACACACGCATGATGTGTGCTCACAAAGCAGGAGTTAGCCACCTACCAGCGCCTGGGGTCATTCTGAATAATTCATGTTTTCAAGTCCCAGACTCACATCAGGCACACATCCACTTTTACTCACAGGCTAACAGCTGGCTGCTAACAGCAAGAGTACACCGTCATTTGGACTTACTTACGTACACGCGTTCTCCTTTTTTCTTCTCTAGTTCCCCCAACATCCCACTGCACAAAATATCCTGCATTAACAGAGCTAGCAGGGGTTGTGTGTTAGCCAGACCCCAGGGTACTGGAGCTGTTGCTTTTTAATTAAGCTCTTGCTATAGTGCAGTCGGGGGTCTGTGTGGGTTGAATATGTATTGTGCAAAGCTAGGAAAGTCTCACCTTTGCCCTCTAGCGTTAGCCAGCCTTCTGTCCTCAGGGAGAACCTTACCAAGGCCAGAGTCGTGCGCATGCCGTGCATTCACAAGAGTGGCTGGGTGGCTTGTTAAATCGGCGTGTTTTAAAATGTGTCTCTTGTCCCTCTTACTGTCCCTACAGTTGAACAAATTTGTATTTTCCATGTTCTACCTTTAATTGGCGTAATTGCACCTGGTTCCAGACACGGCGCCTTGCAAACTCACGCACAGCCTTTAAAGGTTTTTACATTTTGTCAAGTCTCAACCCTAAGCCTGAATGAATTTGATTGGGGTTTTATGTGACAGAGCAATTCAAAGCAGTGCCTAATTGTAAAGTCAACCGAAAACGATACTTGGTTTGGCATTATTTTACAAGTAAAAATCAGAAAAGCATGCCATCCATTTATAGTCACCTCCTTTACGTTTATACCGCTGAATAAAATCCTGCACAAGCAGTTGCTTTCTCCTACTGATAGCTTTGTAAATGCAGGAGAAGTCAGCAGAGCTTTGACAATATTAGTGAAAACGAACATGAAAAGAAAATTATACAGCAGACAGGTCAGCAACAAAACTGATGAAAGGACTAACTAAGGTTATAAATTAGATCTCTGAACCTTATACAGATATAAGAGAGAATAAGGCCCATCTGTAAATCTACCAAGACATGGTCGTCTACCTAAAAGAAACTCTGGAAGAGTGGCTGAGATTCACAAATCTGTTGACAGGAAAACTTAATTGCTGTGCTGAAATTTGGGGATTTATGGAGGGGTGGCAAGAAGAAAGCAGTTGTGGAAAGAAATACCTTAGAAGCCTTCTTTAAAGTTTGTGAAAAAGCTGCATGGAGGACAGCTGGAAGAAGACAGTTGAGAGGATAATTAAACTTTTTTGGAAAACTAACTCTGCACATCTCCTGGGAGACATCTTGAGAACCTCAGAACATGGTGGTGGCAGCATCATGCTTTTCTTTAGCAGAGATAAGGAAGGTGGTCAGAGTTGATGGAAACATGGATGAAGCTAAATACAGGAGTGGGGCAGAAATTCACCTTTAGCAGGAAAACAACCCTAAATACATGGCCAGGTCTGCAATTGAAAGGTTTAGATTGAAAGCAAATTCACATAATAGAATGGCCCGGTCAAAGCCCAGACCTAAAACTAATTCAAAATCTGTGGCAAGACATGGAAACAGCTGTACACAGGTTTTCTCCATCCACTTTTGCTGAGGTTGAGGTACTTTGCAGGGAAGCATGGGGGATATTTCCGTTCTGGATCTTGATCGGGACATGAGCCAAAAGACTTGCAACTTTAATTGAAAGTCAGTTTAACACCGTATCGCATCAGAGAGGGTGAACACAAATGCACGCCCTGCTTTTTAGATTTTTATTTAAAAAAACAACAACTTTTCATCCCCTTCACAACCATGGCCTACCTGGTGTTGGTGTATCCCACAGAATCATGAAAAAGAATGCGTTGAAGTTCTTTTCTTGTCATATTAAATACGTTGAAAAGCTCTAGCACTGTTTCTACTTTCCGCTGCATAAAACCAGCACCTGCACAGCTACGTTGTCTTGTTTTCATCAAAGCTTTAGTTTGATTTAAAATGCTCCCTGACTCCTTAAAACAATGGATCTATTCGTTTTCTTGACTCCCTCCAGTCGGCCCTCCTCCATATTCGTCTCATCCTTCTGATTGGCTCAGAGGTCATGAAACAACTTTAGTTGTAGCGTGTGACCGGACTTGCCCTGAGATGAGTAGTAAATGATGAGACAGCCTTTGTGAAGGGGGCCTACATTTTCTAAATGTCCTTTGGTAATACCTGTAAGCTATAAATGTTGGGAGTGCCACATTGGTCTTCAAACTAGCTTTAAAAGTGCCGGCGTCTTTATACTCCTGTCTAAATGCATGAGCCATGCTGTGTGGGGTGAAGGAGTGTATGAAAGTGATGCAAGGCGGGAGGCTGATGGAGTCCAGCATGTGTTATCTCTCAGGTTTCAGCGGATAAATAAAGGCTTTAAATTATTACTTTGCATATCAGCACTAAGGATTGCTCAACACTAGGTCCTGACCCACCACATTAATTTCCTCTGCTTGGTCTCCCTCCTCCAGTTTGACGGGAAAGGCAAACAGGAAGAACCATGTCAGAGTGATATTAAGCAAGACATATACAACACACTGGTAGATACGGTGTCTGAATGATGGGGATAAAGAAAGAGATAAAAGGATTTGCTTACGGGAACGGGACGCTGAGCAAACGTGAAGGATATTTATTTTATATTTATGGGCGCTTTAGGCGAAGCAGGCGCTTCTAAAATAGGAAAAGGAATGTTTATTTTCTCCACCTGTGTTTTGTCTCAGAAGCTGATGAAGTGCAGTTGTGCTTTCGCAGGGCGTGTCTATTTTTCACTGCGCCCTTAGACCCATGCTGTCTAAATATCCTAAATCAGGATGTAGAGAGAAAAAAAACATGAGTTAATTTCCATTTGTACAACGTTGTTTCCATCAGCTGAGCTGTTAACAGCACCAACTCTACAGCCTGAAGTGCTATTTTGCCGTCTCGGCGCGATCGGCCGCGCATTTATAAACATTATTCTTTTCCAAATGTCCACCCGTTGTATTTAACCTTTCTGTAATCTTTCTTGAGAGTCTAGACGCTTCATCTTTAAGAAAAAAAAAAACAACAAAAAAAACTTTTAAAAGTCTTTGAAGCTTTTTCCATGATAAAAAAAGCAGACTAGCCTGTGTGCTTAGGAGACATTTTAGAGACTGAGACGCTCTGCAGCATCAAGGCTTTGATGATTGAGGGAGGAATAAATGCATCTTTCACTTCAGAAATTCTTGCTCTCTCTTTTTTCTGTGAACTCGCAGTGATCTCTGTTCTTTCCCTAAGCTGCTCCCAGCTGTGATGCTGAACACAACACTCTGCCAACAGTAGAGTTCTGATGAATCATTAGCTTTCAAAGCCTTTTATGATCTAAAACTCAAACACTTATATTAGGGTTGCACATGCAACACAAGCATGGCTGTCATAGCTTTAGATCGCCTCAGCAAGTCTTCCTAGGCTTTACAGGATGAGGGGACCCTTTGAATCGTTCATATATGCAATAATAAAACCAAAACCTCAACAAATTATTTTAAGATTTTATGTGATGAAATATTGAAACGTAGCACATAATCGTGACGTGAAATAAGCAGCATACGTGGTTTTAAAGTTGTTTTGAAATTAAAACCTGAAAAGTGTGGCATGCACGTGAAGTTAGGCCTTCTGAGAAAGTACTTTGTTGAACTTTTAGTCGCAATCACAGCTGCAAGCCTTTAGGCGTTTCCAGTTTTGCACATCCACAATCTAATTTTTTTGTCCATTTCACTTTGTAAAAGAGCATATTGGATGCTGAACATCCATTAATATCATCTCCATCTCTTCCTATAGATTTGCTTTGATCTAAACCTTGTCTTGCAGCTTTGGATGTATGTTTTGGTTCTGCTGCTGGAAGGTGAAGCTCCGCCCCAGTGTCATGTGGGCTGTATCATCCAATAAACATGTCTCCAGGCTTGCCCTGGATTAAGCTCCACCCATTTTTCCATCAATTCTGAACCTGTCTGTCCATGTGTTTACTGACTATCTTGTGCAACCAGGTGACCCTTTGCTTTATGGCACACCTTACTGAGCCCTTATGAGTAATTTACACATCTTAAATTGATAAGCATAACAAAAAAAACTACTGGGAGGATATTGTCATAGCATATCTTAATTGGATATGAGAAAAGTCTTATATTTGAATAGGAAAGAGTAGAAAACAACATGGAGCTCTGCATCAGCGGTCGGCGTGGTTTGGACCTTTTCCTGGACGAGGCTGACGTGGTGGAGAATGGGTGTCAGTTCTTATTAAGAGAACAGAGAATTGGACAGCCAGAGAGACAGTGAGAAAGAGAGGGAACTAGACTGTGTCCTTCTCCGTCTCTATGAGATGTCACAGGTGGAAACATCATTTCGCAGGCAGCCCTGACACAGGCTGTCAACCTGCAGGAACGGCAAAAGGATTCCAGTCAGACACACAGGCGGACATTTTTCTCAGCCACAAACACACAAAGCTACACTCAGTCTCGCGAGTGTTTAGATACACATTGGCTGGTAAACAATTTCACAAATTAACATATAAAGTGGAAAAGGTCCACACAGACCCGAGCAAACAAAGTTTGCAGGCAGGCTGCCTACTTCAGTTGACTCCCCAATAGTCTCTATCGTCAGCAGGGTAGCTCAGATTCCCAAGTGCTCCATTAAGCTCATGCTTCTCTCATCGAGTTATCAGCATAATGACGCAGGCATGCAAAAAGGCCCACAGTGCATGCACACACACCCTGTTTGACTAATCCGTAAAGTTCATGTGGGATGGGAGTGACTTTAATTTGCCAGGTAGTACACATTTCCACGTACATGGATTTTTCCAGCAATGCCACAAGTGCCCTGTAGCTGTGTGCATACTGAGTATGTTTCATTGGGATGTTGCTGCTGCAAACATGTCATGAATGTTCTCCTTCTTTCAATCCCCTCTCCGTGTTTACCTCCAGCTCACTGCATGATGCTCATGGTGCGGCATACACGCTGGATGCTGTGCCTCTTAGATTATGCTGCAGCTGAATCTCACATAACCCCGTTCACTGAAGATGCACTAATCACAATTTTGTGGCTGGTGTCTGCCGGCTTCTGCCAAAACTGAATTGTCTTTAAAGGTATATAGCCACGTTATATGCTTTAAAACGAGACCAAAAACCGTTTGATCATGATAAAACAAGGTTAGATACATCAAGCATCCATTTTGAGGCAAAATATAGCCCCACAACAGGTACAATGATAAGATATTAACAGACGTGGCGTCATCTACTGGCAGTATCGCACAACTATTATTATGCCAGTTTGTTTAACTGATAAATCACTGGACCGGGTCTGACCCTCTGAAATGCATCGCAGTAAAGCAGCAGCTCAACGAGATCGAACACCAACCGTTATTAATTAAATAAACGATCTACAGCAACTTTAAGAGCCTCATATCACTGTCGCTTCATGCTTGTTCAGTATGAGGGATTGCTGCAAATCCATGGACAATGCAGACGACTGTTCCTGTAGCTCTACGCTTCTTCAGGAGTGAATGCTGCTTCTCAAGACTTGATGCAATCTACTGCGTTTCCTTAGAGAGGACTTTTTTTTATTACCAATCTGTATAATCTGATTTAATTTGACTTTGGAAAGTGCCTTGAGATGACATGTTTCATGAATTGGCGCTATATAAATAAAACTGAATTGAATTGAATTGAATCATATCAGAACATTTCCTCACGAATATCAACTCTGCGGTCACATCTGATCCTCGGCAGGTTTAGTGTCTGCTTCATCGAACACCAACGGTCATACTGTATTCCCAGCGACATTCCAGTCTTTTCCCTCTTGGAATCATATATTTTTTGCAGTTTTTTTTATCTTGATCTTGGACCATTTTGCATCGTTTCACTAAGAGATGCTAATAGCCGTTAGCCGCTTCCTTGTTTTATCCCTTTCTGTGAATGCAGAGTGTTGTACTTCCTCTGTTATTAAAAGTAATCAAGAAAGGCTTTATTTGATAACAGATTGAGCAAAAACAAAGCGTAAAATGCCAAAACAACAACTAATACACCAGCAGGATGTGATAATCTTTCATAAAAACTTTGTATGCAACCAGAGTGAGCTACAGCAGCCATTGGAGAAAGTCTTCAGTCCTTCACAGAACAAGAGATGCACAGGAAAAAGAAATAGTCTCTCACACATGCATATCTAAAGGCAATTTATATCTAACATGCATCTTTTTGGACTGTGGATGCAAGTAGAGAACCCACTTATGCATGTGGAGAACATGCAGTCACCTCTACACAAAAGGTGTCAGCCTAACTTGGTAGGGTCACGGTATGATATTCATTGGTCAGTCTGACTGAGGTCACCACATGATTATTCTACTATTTGCTGAAGATAAATAAAAAGTGCTCCTCCAAAGTGCCTAAAACGTTTTGATGATCGAGTGTCCTCTGGTGCACTTCTCTACCAACTTCACACTCAAAGCTTTATGCTCTGAAGGCAGCTTCGAGCTCTCCGGCCCGGCTATCAACTGCTCAGCCATCCAGTCAGCTGAATCAGAGCACTCAATCCTCTGGAGAACATTTCTGAAGCACCTTGCTGGGCTTTGCCTTCTCCTCTAGCCTCTTTTTGAGGCATTTCAATTGTTTTTCCCCCTTCTACTCAACATAAGATTGGATTTTCTAAACTGTTTTTATTAAGTTGTTCTTATTTTGCATGGAAGCTAATTATAGATAGAGAAAGCAAAAAAAATAAATAAATACAAGAGTCACTAGGGTAATTGTCAGCACGTTGGGCTTTTAGAAAGCACCACTTTGCGACAAGGCAAGTCTGACACGTTTAGTTTCCTGCGAGGAAGGCAGCCATCGGAGCACTAATGTAAAATGCAAGTTAAAGTTGCGGCTCTGCCTTTGAGCAACACTCAGCTCTGGTTAATTTTAGATGATGGGATGATTTTAAACAGAGAGGAAACCATCTGCTCAGAATTGGCAAAAAATGCTTTTAAAATCTGCTTATGGAAGGTGAAAGCGGGAAATGTATGATCTATCTAGATTTGGCACACTATTAAAGATGAGCTGGAGGCACGTACAGGGCGAAGGATCCAAAGAAAGCGTGTCAGTATTTAAATGACTTGACTCATGTGAGGATTGGCTATATGGTCTAGTGGATGTCTGTTCTGTGTGTCTATACCAGCTCCCCTGCCACCGGGCACAGAAACGTGGGTATAGACAAAGGATGGATGGACTTTTGTTTATTAGATTTAGTATCTGCACAAATCAGTGGACTGCTTAAAGGTCAGAGAGACGATTAGATCTATTACTATTTATGATGTATGCGTCTCTTGATAAAAGCTTCTTATCAGAATTAGTAGCACAGTTCCATAAACATTCACTGAAAGTTAAGACAGCTGCTTCTTCTGATAATGCAGCAGCCTTTTCTCATCAGGTTGCTGTAGACTACCCTGCTGTGCATTCGTCTGTATGTTTCAAACCGAATCAAAAGTGTTGCCAGCTTAAACACATCTGATTCCCCACTAAGGGGATTGACACCACTGCAGAGCTGTCTCCCCGAACTGCACTCCGACTTTCCACAGACTCCTCGCCGTTTCACCCAGACAAGGCGGATGCTGACCATTTGTCTGCATAATTGCTCTCCCAAACGGTCGGCCATTCATCAAGTGTCTATAACTGACCGGCAACGCGTCCGCGGTCCTCTCCCTTTGCCTTTGCTCCGTGCGTTCAGTCATTCCAGTGAGGCAACGCGAGCACGAGTGAATTAAATCTAAATTCAGGGTGAAAATGTGTCCTTTCTAGCCTGCACTGTCTCAGTCATGCTCTGACAAATGACATTTGTGGAAGTAGGAAAATAGAGGGCAAGCTGATTTTGTGGGCCTGGAATGATGACAGGGGAGAAAAAAAAGCGAAAGATGATGAATAAATGAATAATACATCTGTGCTGTCATTCCTCTCTTCCCACTCCGCCTCGCTCTCTTCCTGTGTCATCTGGAGTTGGCCCTGTGAGGCAGTCTGATCTTAGTTAGGATTGTCAGGTATGGTCGATGGCAAAGTGACAAGTTGACACCAGCCCCTCTGTTACACACAAAGCAGGTATTTTGTTAAATAGGGTTGACATGCTGAAAAAGAAATATTTAAATACAAATAGGTGTGGTACCACTTTACAATAAGGCTCCCTTAATAGAGGCGTATAAATGGTTTGTAGACATTATAATTAAATCTGTAAACACTTTATGAATCATTAATAACTGTTTATTATGCATTAATAAAGGGCGAGAAAGAGATAAATCTGACCAGTTTCGTGCCACATAGTGAACCAAATATTTGACTAAAACATTTCAAATTCCATATATTTAATGTTGGGTTTCTATACTAAACATTTCAGTCTTACAACCTTATAAGCTTAATAAGCATTTGTAAACATAATTCTGTACCACGTTATTATCTACGTTATCACTGTATTATTAACATCCACAACTATCAAAGGTAGCCTTATTGTAAAGTGTACACCGTGACATAAAGTGGAATATTACATTTTTTCAAATGCTTACTGAACTTACAGAGCTGTACATTAAACTGAAATATTTAATATAGCAATTCTAGATGAAATGCATAGAAATTCATACTTTTGCATGAAATATTAATGCATGATAAACAGTTATTAATAAAGTATTTACAGATTAATTAATAACATGTCTACAAACCATTTATACGCCTCTATAAACGGAGCCTAATTGTAAAGTGGTATCACAGGTGTCAGTAATGCCAAAGTGAAACAGCTCACAGTAACGACTGCTCCAGTGGGATTTATTTCAAAAACACATCTCAAATACTTTACGCTTTTTACAAGTCATGTTATAGTTATTTATATCATTTCTGGTGTAGGTTAATGGTCTTAATACAGTGTTGGATGTTTCCATGCACTCAATTGTGGCACAAATGTACTATTACATTTTATTATACATACAAACTTATGCAGCAATTTTTGGATAAATGTCCCCTAGGCTGGGTGGGGAGAGGAGTTGTCTTGGAAACAGAATGAATGGGTGAATGTGGCTCTGGGGTAAAGCGCTTTAAGTGGTCGGTAGGACTAGTAAAGCGGTACAGAAATTTGGCCCATTTACCATAATCATAACTACAGACTTGGTTTTTAAATCGTTCTCATATTCTCAATAGGACAATGATCCCAAACACCCATCATAACTAGTTTTAGAGTGGCTAACATAGAGAACTATTAAGCTCTGGGATGGCCCTAAACACGACCGGGTTAAACTGAGCATAAAAGCTAGTTCTGTGCCAGCAAACTGTCAGATTTAAATGAGCTTTACATAATTTGAAAAGAACAGGGGCCCAATACCCAGGCACCATTATACCGGACTACAAAGTCAATATGGTTTATCTGCAACTTACTGCGGGGCCAATTAATATATGAGGTTTAAAAGAATATATGAGCATGTATGTGTAATTCAGCAAGTTCAGACTTGTTCCCCCAATTCTTTCCCCCCATTGAAACCATATCTTGTTTAATCGAAGGACCTTAAGTCAAAACGCTAATTTAAATACATAATTAAAAGTGAAAATGAATACAAAATTAACTCTGACGAATAATGTATGTAAATCTCTGACAGGCATGGCATATGATCGGTGATAGAATCAAAAACACTGTGATAGGCATCGAAGGCAAATACCATATGGTTAAGCATTGTTATCTTAATTTCTCTGAGTAAATGGCAACATTACTTCTCTATGCAGAGAGTACAGTCTGCTCCCCCAACCTACCATTTTATATCAGATTTTTTTAATTAAGATCCAGACAGAGATATTGAAGATCTTAAAGGGGGAGGGCTAGATGGGAATTGAGTGGCCCTGACCCTGGAGCTCTCTCACCTCACTGGGGTATCACACATCTTCACCCAGCCTCTTCTTTTCTAATTAAGGTGTATTCTAAATGTGAGCAGAGGTGAAGGTGGCCTTCATTGGGATAGTCATCGAAATGAAAAAAATTAAACTTTATTTATGTATGTGTGAATATTGAATGTCAGTGTTCATTATTTGATGCTGAATGAGCTGAGGTCTGTGTAAATATGAAGAAGTTGGTTTTATTCTACAGTTGTAACACAGGAGAGGCGCCAGCCACGACGCTTACATAGATGAAGATCTAACCAGCATTTCCAAATCCTGCAATGGAATAAACTGCTTAACATTATGTTTAAACTGTCTCTCTTTTCTTTTTCTCTTTCTCCCTGATGAATTACAGTTCTCTGAGTCCAGATGCAGAACCTGATGTTGCATTCCAGAGGGAAGGCTTCGCCCGGCAGAGTATGTCAGAAAAGCGCATCAAGCAGTATGACAGCCCGGCTCATCTGGACATCATCAAGAACCGCAAGTCCAAAAGCATGGATCTTGGTAAGTTTTGAGCGCTGCCAGCAATCCTTTAAGCTGGAATTTTGCTGAATGGATACAAACCTTTCTACCTTTGCGTTCACAACATCAGACAGAATATAATAGAATAGACTTTACTGTCCCTCGGTGAGGAAATTCTGGTGTAGCAAATGGAAGCATGCGGACATACAAAAAAGTAAATGTATAAAAAAACCATAAAATAAGAATAAGAGACTGTACAATAAGGGCAAATTTACATCATAAGGCTATAGTTAGTAGCATACTCGGATTCAATGAAATGTGCAACTGCTTAGGACAATCTAAAGAAATGTTCCAAATGTTTATGTATGATGCAAAAAGAGATCAAAATATTATTTAAAATAAATGGAAACAAGCTGTTGGGAGTTGTGATGGTTATGAAGTCCAGTGGCTGCTGGGTGGAAGACATGTGACAGCACTCCTCTGTCACAGTCTAGCTCTTCATTGTAGCAACCTGAAGGTACAGATGAAATGTCTCCACAGACGATACAGCTAGGACCCTTTTTAAATAATGTCCAAAGTGTTTCCTCCGACTTTCTCTTTAAACCTTATTATCAAATATAGCTAAATCTGAGTATTTTCCTTATAGTCGTGGCAACGACTTCTACGACAAACAGCGTTGTTGCTAGCTTGACCTGGTAGCACGTATGTATCTGGTGTTCACACAAATTAGGTTAGACTTTAAAATTTCCACCCAGAGGGTCTGTTCAAGTTGAAGTTGGCCATTTTCAGTCACCAGCTTATTTCCCTATTCATCTAAGTTTTCTAAGGAACAGTTCTTTAATTGGCTGCTTTTTGGTAACCTGACTCTAGCCAGATGTATGTTGCTCCGCCTAGCTTCACTCATATACATCTGGGACACCGCCATAGGAATTGCCTTTATTAAAGGCTGGGCCTTATCAAAAATCCTTGCGTATGATTGGATAAGCCACTTGTCTGTCATCTTTATTGACGTGCTATTTCAACCACTCACACCAACCAACCCGTGATGCTGATGAGAGCGACGCAGGAAAAAACTAAATTTAATTTTTTTTTTTTATGTGTTTGCGGCTCTAGAGGCACGCTAACCGCTCCGCCGCGGGCGCGCCACAGAAAACAAAACTTGCCAAATCCGGTCGGCAGAAGGGCGAAAACATGGTTTCCACCAACAAAAGCCTTCAGAGGCGTTCTCTGATGTTCTTTTAATGAAACAATATTAGGTAGATAGGACAACACTGAAGAAATAGCAGCATCAATGCTTCCTCGATGCGAGCCGCCATTGCTATCAAAACAGTCTCACATCACGGTCGCTTCTCCACTACGTCACATCTATGAAACTCCAGCCCTGCGTCCTGATTGGCCAGACAATAAAATTGGTTGGAGAAATCACTTTCTATGGGCGATGTCCCAGATGGATCTGAGTGAAGTTAGGCGGAGTGATATCAATCTGGCTAGGGTCAGGTTAGCTTTTTGGATCTCTATCTTCTGAATTCACAGGTGGTTGGTATGTTGGAACCGCCTGGACAGTGACAAGGTGTTAGTGGAGGATAATTAGTAGTTAGTTAGTAGGATATGTCAAATTGTTTTATATATTTTCATACCTATATAGAATCAAAACAATTAAATACCCATTATGTAGCTCACGTATACAAATCTTTACTGTCCATGTAAGATGGTTGTTTCAATCTGGTAGTTAAACCCTTGAAAAGAAGGAAACCTTCCCTGTGCCTTCTGTGGGATGCCTGGATTGCTACATCAATCAGCAGTTTCTAAGTATCCATATCAAGTTCAGAGACGGGGCCTCCACATAAAGCTGCTTATGAAGACGTTAAGAAGAGGTCACTGGGTTGGTTTCAATCGGAGCATTAAGTCGGTTTCCATTCTGTGCTTTGTGTTGAAAATGTTATTGACTGTCGCTGCTGAGAGCAGGAGGAGAGCAGAAAGGATGCTGAGATAACTCACTGTAATGATGATGCTGTCTTCAGCGTAAATGCATATTTTATCAACAAATTTCATCTAAAAAAGCTCCCTAATTGTTCCAGACTAGAGACGCCATTTATCCGTCAATTTGATTAGTTGAAGACATACAGTGTTTCTTCCTGCAAAAGAAACTGGGTCATCAGCTCGTACTCTGGTGGCTGTCTCGTCTTATTGATCTACAGTTTTTGAATTATCAGGATCCGTCTGTATATGGGTGTGTCATTAGAAGGGATTGCAAGCAGCACTCCTCCACTATTTGTGGAGTGATGATAGATGGTGTTCTGCTAACCATTTACAATTTGCGAGAAGAAGCCTCATTTTTCCTTAAAAGTCTTAAAGCATTTTGCAAAAGTATTCTTACCTCTTGACCTAACCCAGATTGTGTTACAACGACAAGATTCAAAGTTTTTGGATGTTTTTGGGCTAAATAAACACAAATTCCGCTGGTAATTAGAAAATGAAAGCTGCAGTTTTTTTTCAGTTTCTTTTACAACGGGCTTCTCTTTTCAGTTTCTGAATTCTGAATTAGCATTTTGCCCCATAATTTGCTGCTTTATTGCAATAAAGGGAGCTGGTAAAATTGATTGATAGAAAATCTTTCTGATTTTCATTTACTAAAGCAAAAACATCTAAACCATGTATCCCTTTTCCTTTGCTTTAATCCGATTGACTGTGAGTCCTAGGCCTTGAAGCAGTCCTCATAAATGTCATCATTTGCTAGTTTTAATTTGTTCCTCTTTTTTCTCCCATCACTTCCAACATCTTTCAACTCCTCCGTACTCACAAGAGCATATAGGCGCCATAGGTTTCAGGCCTGTCTTTATTGAAATATGTTAAACTTGTCAGACTCCCTGCAGCTCAACATCTATCAAGATTAAGTGAAGAAGGACAAGAAAGAAAGATGTGTGATATCCCGTCTTCCAGTATTAGTATATTATCAATTGGAAGCTTCATGATGGACAGGTTTTTACATCAGGTGAAATATCTTTTTCTACTTGGATAATTGAATCCATCCTTCACATTCTGACCTCTTTTTCCTTTACTTATTAACACGGTATCGAGTGCACCAACTAATAACTGTTTATTTATGTTAAGTACTAACTGATGAGA
This sequence comes from Fundulus heteroclitus, assembly GCF_011125445.2. Classification (NCBI taxonomy): domain Eukaryota; kingdom Metazoa; phylum Chordata; class Actinopteri; order Cyprinodontiformes; family Fundulidae; genus Fundulus; species Fundulus heteroclitus. The sequence goes on along the minus strand of NC_046381.1, from coordinate 31,333,153 downwards.
TTAACTGCAACTCAGGGGTCACTGGGAGTGAGCAGCTAGGCTCGACACTGTCATCATTAATTCAGACAACCTTAGGCTGGGTCTGTAGGTGAAGAGGAGAATGGTGAAAAGCAGTCCTATTCTTTCTTCATAACCAGATCATAACCAGCCATTATTGGATGTGGGATCCTGGCCCCTTTACACTCTCATTGCAAAGAGTGTTGATGTAATTGCCGCATAATCAAATGAGGTTTTTCCATTTTGCTGAGTGAGACTTTTTGTGGTATTGAACACAGAATTGGCAACAGATGTGGGAACCTGTGCCATTGTGCTCATTCTGGGTGCAAATGGAAGAAAAACACTTCATGCTCATAGAAGTATGGAAGGCCAAAGGGAGCCAGGCGCTGGAGTGGCTTTTTCAATTAATAGATGTTCATTGCCAGTTGGCCTCTTCAGCTCTCCCAATTGATCCCTCGCAATCAGGTCATTTTTACCTCAGACTGGAGCATATTGGAGGGAATCCAACCCATTAAATTAACACAGATGATCTGAGATGTGTGACTCAAGTTGAATCAGAACGGTGCCGAACACATGGATATTTGGAATAAAATAAATCTGGCTGGTTTTGGTGGTGGAGTACATCATGACCTACAAATTGTTAGCTCCATCCATCCATCCATCCATCCATCCATCCATCCATCCATCCATCCATCCATCCATCCATCCATCCATCCATCCATCCATCCATCCATCCATCCATCCATCCATCCATCCTACTCCTCAGCCTATATCTAAGGTAGACCCCAGGTTATTACAGTTTCTTGTATCATGGAACTTGTTCTTTCAAATATCTTCCAAATAACATTCATCTCAGAAGCATAGGTGAGGGTTGACTTGTAAAAGAAGTATACATATAGTCTGCTCTCCTTGCTTCAGTTTTACAAAAACCGGATGGCCCTTAAAAGCAATTCCACTTCACTTCTTATTCACTCTATTTCAACAGCACCCCACAAAAAGCCTTAACTTTCACAGTCATGAGCCTTCTACGGAGTCACAAAACACACGTGGCACACTTTTCCACAGCCAAGACCGAGGCCAGGCTGGTCCTCAAGGCTCCAAGGTTAGACAAGTTTACAAATTCTTTTATTTTGAATACCATACAGTAGGCTTTTTCAGGGAAGCATAGAAGTTTTGTTCCTTGATAATTGGTATACACTCTACAGTTCCCTTTGTTAGAGTTTGTGTCACACAAATGCATTTGTTGTTTTTGGACTAAGAAGACTGTATGCCACAGAGAAATGACGCTCCAGTACTGCCACTTCTACAGAATGATGGTTCATAGACAGACATTCAAGACATTGGAGAAATGACCCAATAACAATGTTTGCTATGAGACAGCACAATGCTGTCTGTATAAAGGAGGAGTCTTCAGTTCTGATTTGGGGTGGCATCGGTGTGGAAGGTTCACCGCATGTCGCTACCTAGATTGGCTAAGTTTGACCATAAATGTCTACCATCTAATGGTTTATGGACATCAGACTTTATGCAGAAGATCCGTTGATGTTGGACTTCACCAGACTCAAAATTTGAGCTGTATTGTGTTTGCACTCTACATCTATGGTGAAAGTGTGCCCGTCGCTCTGGCAAATGCGGATGTCAGCTGGGGAGAATAAAGGCTGCTCCGGGACACTTTACTCCAGCTTATTTAAGAAGTTTGTTTTGGTGTCTCGCCTGTTTTTTCGTGCAGCGTGTACTGGACCACATCGATGCCTGGCAGGTACCTGTCTGTGAGAGCCAGGCGTTGATGTGGTCCAGCCGCACCGGTCCCTGCTTTCCTCTTCCCTGAACAGGGTGAATCTCCTGAAGCCCCGAACCTTCGCTCATGGTTTTACTCATTAAAAATCAGGCATTCTAGAACCAAGTCTAAACCCTGGTTAAATAATGACTCTCAGGCTCCATAGAGAGAGTTTGGCAGCGCTGAAAACAGATGGGAAATTGACAAATTACTGCTGGCATTTAGAATATTAAAGGCCTGCTGCCGTCGTTACCAAAACACTGTGTAAGACTCTAAAAGAAAACACCTGTCTAAAGTGATTAAATCAAAGAGTCACAATCTTTGTGTTTTACTTAAAACTTTTGATTTTGTTCCGAATGCTTCGCTCACAGACTGCATTGAACCTTTGCCTGCTGCATGTGAAAACGTTTTGCACTTTTTTTTTTATTGAAAAAGTCATTTCCATCGTGGCCCAGATCTCACCTTCTTCCCTCAGTCTTAGTGCCCTGCTCTGGTGTTTTTGACAGCTTTGAAACTGTGTCATCTGTGCAGGAGGTGGTTAGTCATTTAAAGCCAACAGGTTCTTCAGAAAGTACTATTGCTCCTCAATTATTTAAAGGGGTTTTCCACAACATAGAGAACCCCTTGCTCAATTGAACTGTCCTCTGGTGTGGTCCCGGAAAGTTTTAGACATCAGCGGTGCAACTCTAGACTGGTATAGGTCCTACTTAGCCGTGTCTGCTTTGGGGACCATGTGTCCTCCACTGTTCTTCTCTTATGGGGCCCCACAGGGCTTAGTTTTAGGCCCCCTCTTCTTGGGATCTCTTTTCGTTGTGACATGGATGATACCTAGATATATGAATAAGTACTCCAACTCACCAAACCCTCTGTTTTCATTCTTAAAGTGTAACTCACCCCCATGTAAAGGCATATTCTCGCCTCAGACAAATTCAATAAATTCCACCAAAGTGAGCGGGGATAAGTGGGATGGGGGAGGGGTGTGTGTGGCTGTGTTCAACATGGGGGAAAATCAACACCTAGATTGATGATTTGCCAGAGTGAAGTTACGCTGGTTGTTACGCCATGGTTCTGTCTTTTGAAGTGGAGAATTTTTCACCCCCCCTCATTTCCGAAGGTTGAGGAAGGCTTTAAACCTCATCAGTTTGGGCTGCTGGCTCAAGTCGCTGACTGTCCAAAGCTGGTGCTGCAGAGGCAGTGGAGGATCAGTCCAATTATAAATTACCATATTTATTTCCCACTTTGTAATCCAGCGCAGCATCACCGTCAGCTTTGCGCATTGTGATTCATTTGCGGTGTCGGATCGGAGTGTATTTGCTGTCTGCCTGTGAGACAGCTCCTAGAGAAGTAGGGAGGGTTCATGGCGGGACCTGCTGTTTTCTCAAGAGAGTAAATGTAGAACAGTTGTTGGTTTTATGTAAAGTTGATAATAACACATAAAAAGTCGCTAGATTTGTTGCTAGTCTCTTTTTTGAAGAAAAAACTTTGCTAGAAGGTTCTGAAAAGTGCAACAGTACTCGCTACGGAGGCAAAAGACAGAGCTGTGTTTCTGTTTTTGTTTTTTTTAAGATGGAACTGCTTTTAAACCTAGTGGTCAAAGTGGATAGTGGACTACTCACATCAGAGCAGTTGTGGAATTCCCATCCATCCATCCATTTTCCAAACCGCTTATCCCTCATGGGGTCGCGGGGGGTGCTGGTGCCTATCTCCAGCGTTCACTGGGCGAGAGGCGGGGTACATCCTGTACAGGTCGCCAGTCTGTCGCAGGGCAACACAGAGAGACAAACAGGACAAACAACCTTTCACGCACACACTCACACCTAAGGACAATTTGGAGAGGCCAATTAACCTAACAGTCATGTTTTTGGACTGTGGGAGGAAGCCGGAGTACCCGGAGAGAACCCACGCATGCACAGGGAGAACATGCAGACTCCATGCAGAAAGACCCAGGGGTGTCAGTTGTGGAATTATTTTTATTAATTTATTTTTATTCATTTGAGGTAGCGGGCTAAAGTGAAGTCAGTACTTTCTCAGCAGCATTTCAAAACAGTATTCCATGTCTTTGTTACCAGTTGGCTGGATAACTGTAACTCACTTTAGAAATTAATCAATGATTCCTGTATATCTTAACTTCACAGGTTAACTGGCACACATAAGTTTGACTAAATTTCCCTTTTTAGCCTCCCTGCGCTGGCATGCCTGTACATTTTAGTATTAATTTTAACATTATTTATTCAGCTCTTATAGCTCTTAGTTGGCTTACCCTGTCCTACCTGTTTGAGCTACTACATCCCTACACACCCGCCCATTCCCTCAGGTCAGCTAATCAGCTGGTCCTTAGTGTGCCAAAGACAAAGCACAAGCTCAGAAGATATCATGCTTTGCTGTAGTTGCTCCTAAATTATGGAATGATCTTCCCTTGGACATCAAACAGGCCTCTTCCCTGACTTTTTTAAAATCCCTTCTTAAAATCTGTATCTTCTCCCTGGACTTTGACACCATCTAAGAAGTTGACCTCATATTGTTGTTTTAATTATTTTATTTCAAATGAAGTTTTTATCTCTTTGTATTTTAGGAAGAGTAACTCACCTCAGAATTTTGGATGCCTACATCAAAAGTGAAAATTAAGGTTTGACCTACTTTCCGATTACGACGACAATGATCAGTGCCACCAGTGCCTTGGTGGCACTGCTAGCATTTGAATTTCCTTCCTGGATCAGAATGAGAAAAATCCGCTTTATAGGCAAAGATTATTTGCAGAAAGAAGTAATTTTGAATTTTGGAATTAGGAATTTGACTGTTTAGAAAAGGAGTGCATGAGGAGTGACTCCCATGTTTCAGACACGACAGGTTAGTGAAGCAAACACAGCCAAAATATCCTTAATTCATATATCAGACATAAGTTCAGGTAATAAGGGCAAATGTTTTGTGGCATGTTCAGCCTGCAGAGGACATCCTCCATCAGGTTAATGATCCACATCTAGCAGAGACGTAATAGCACAGCTGACCCAGAGACGCCTTTCTTCCATTGGGATACAAGCTCTTGGCCTTTATACGACCACCGTAGAGGCTATTTTTACGCTAATTACCCTTTTAACACCCAACTTAAAGCCCAGACTCTGAATAAATTATGTGTAATGGAAAACCTGTCTGTACACAGATCTTTGAACACGCGGGCCTGTGTTAAATAATGGCTGGTAAGCATAGTTTTAGCTGTTCTAGTTATACTATGGGCTCCTGTCGCTGTAATAACTGCTTTTTATTTATTCATAGAGTTTGCCATATCTCCTTGACAGTCCTTAATAGCAATAGGTTGTCTCCGATTAACTGTCCTTGGCCTTAATCATGCTAAAGAACTCACACTATTCGCCCGTTTTGTTTGTAGCCATGATGAATTTCAAGGTGCACTGCCCCTCTATTTGATTGGATTGTCTCCTTTTCCCATTCTGATCATTTTAATTTCTCCCCCAGACGTGTTGGGAGTGGCAAACTCGAGTCTGTATGCAAATGGAGAATATGTATTTTCTACCCTCCGAATACGAAGGAGATGAAGAACGGCGCAGTGGGGCTCCCGTTGTGTGATAGGAATCACATAATAGACTGGTATACAGAGAGCTGTCCGTCAAAGTCTCCCAGGAGAGCCAGGGCCGAAAACAAAGGCAGGTTGGAGGCATTTGGGTCTGTGTGCAAACTCTCTCTCTTTGCTTCGCTCACCCATTCCTCTTTGGGTCTTTGCTCCTCTCAGTCATCCAGAGCGTTGACTAGAAACAATGATGAGTAGGATTGTAGGCAGAATACCAAGCAGAAGGATAATTCCCTGTACAAGTACAGCAGGTGTCATTTGGGTTTCCTTGCCAGAGCATTGTGTGAATTCTGTGGAACGTAAAAAAAAGCACAATTATTTTTGTATTTAAATCTTTGGAAGAAATGTTTGTTTGAGCCTTTAAGCTTTATCCTATGAAACACTGATTTCTTGTGCGTGTTGCATGGCTGCAGTTTGGCTTTCCTGAATTAGCTCTTTCTCTCGTCCTTTACACAATGACATTACACTGTCTGTGAGGGGGAGAAAGTTACTTTTTTATTATGAACAAAAATTTAAAATTTTTGTTCATAATAAGTTATTTTTCTAAATAATAAGCCATATTTGAAAAAAATCCAAAAAAATGATGGGCTATCACAAAATATGAAAGCTATTCTCAAATGTCCATGTTTATATCAGGAGTAAAGTACATTATTCATCACGCTCCTGTTTAAGGAGTCAGTGCTGCTCCACAAATCCCTACCTTGATCGATGTGTGAGGAATAGGAAGTTGGGGAGGAAATGCACCTGGAGGGGAGGTGCCAGAGTTCAACGTGGGTCCGTTTCATAACTGTTTGTCGTTCTAGTGTTTTTTTGTGTTTTCTAAAACTCTCTGTGCTCTTCTGGCATTCATGATTGTCATTCTAGTAAAATTGACGATGTGCTTCAACAAACTGAGTTTAAAAATGAATCTTTTAAACTGCAGCGTCCATAATCCAAATCCTCTGGGTGTTTTGCAAATGAAGGTGGATGTATAACCTCTTAGCTAAATTGATGCAGTACAGCATAGTGCTGTGCTGTATGAAGTGTCGCTGCTCTGCACTGTATTGTCTAATGAACACTGACAAAAAAGGGGAAAAGTTGGTGTTAACGATGTACAGTATTACAACGTTTACTCTTCTGAAAATGCAACACCGGTAAGTAACAGCTGACCTTTGAGCCTATTAGATTTGTTTGACACGTAAATCTATAGCTGGCAGACATGATAGCAAAGCACTCATTCTCTCAGTGAGGACCTGTTAGTGGCAAACAAAGCAGAAAAATAGTCAGCCTCATGTGCAAGGATTTGACAGGAGAGAGTTTGGAATTTATTGTTTAAATATAAAAAAGCTACATAGTGCTTTTCGAAAAAATCAATACCACTTGAACTTTTCACATTTTGTCGCATTGCAACCCTAAACTTCAATGTGTTCACATAGATGGATGGATGGATGGATTAAAAAAGCTCAATCAGCAAGATGTCTTCTGCAGCTCATGGTTTTTACTGACACACACTAGGAAATAATGGTGCAGAAACAAGACAATTAAATGGTTTTTAAAATTTGTGTAAATAAAACTCTGAAAGTGAAGCAAATGTAAACAATCCCCCTTTACTCATATATCACTGAATAAAATGTAGGGCAACCAGCTGTCCTCAGGAGTCACCTAAATGTAGCCCTGTATTTATTTTAACCCCTGTGGTGGTAATAATAATGATGATGATGATGATGATAATAATAATAATAATAATAATAATAATAATAATAATAATAATAATAATAATAATAATAATAATAATAATAATAATAATAATAATAATAATAGCAGACAGTTGGAAGACTTGTGTTTAAGGATGACAACGCTGAGGAAGTTGTAACAGAGAGGTAATAGGAGGAGACAGATGGAAGAACAGAAGAGGAGGATTGTAGAGTGGAAACCTCCAAATGGATGGTAACAGTTTCTGCATTAAAAAGGTCCCTGAATCTGTTGCAGTATCACTGGAATATATGTGAGATGGAAGAGTATCAGGAAGTCGTAATATGGTGTTAATTGTAGAAAACAAAGTTCTAGTGTTCCCTTCCTTCAAGCTAATTAGATTGCCATATTAGACTGGTTTGGTTTAACAGACCAAATCCTTATAGTGCTTTATATGGTCTGTGATCATATTTTTGTGACTAGCGATCCCCATGTTATGATGCTAGCTTTGAAAAGGTGCAGTTTGAGAATATACCAGGGAGCTGAGAGGGAGGAGTGAACGGTGTGTTTCTTAACAGGGGCAAGTTCATTCAGAATACTTTGAAGACTGCCCTTGTAGTGAGAAACCAGGCTGTTTGGACTAAATTAATTGTTGTATTTGAAGGAGAATTTCTGTACTCTCAAACAAGTTTATTTGAGAGTGCAGAAGGATCAGTGCTCTTGATATTATGTAAAGAGAACAAAATTACTGAGTTCTGGAAATTATGATCAGACATGTGCAAATTAGAAGCAGCGAACTTAGAGGGAGTCATACCAGAACATCAAGCTAGATCAATAATGCGTTCTTGGGCATGTGTGGGAAGGTCAATGCAAGTCCAAAACTATCAAGGCGTGGAATAAATTCCTCAGTTAAAGTATGTATGGTGTTGTCAATAGCATTACAATCACCAAGTGAAATCACACTGAGAGTTTTATAGCAGACAAATGTCCGAGAGGTAGAAACCTAATTTAAAAAGTTTATTGTAGACCGGGTCTTACTTCGGCCTCGAAAAAACAGACTGGAAGAGATTGGCTGTGGAACTGGAAGGCCTAGCCCTTACAACGGTGTAACACCTGCTGCCTAGCAACCAAGACAGCATCAAGCACGGCTGTGAAGCTGAACTAACTGAGCCCAACAGGCTAATCTCGCTGTTTCCTCTAAATAACTACATGGGTTTTATTTTTCCCTTTACACATCGTAATGCTTTGGTTAAAATGTCTTTGTTTTGTTATTTCATTTTACTCTCATTCATCCAATCGCTATTTGTAGTTTAACAAAATCTATATGTTCATAGACCATACCACCAAATAAAATGTATCACAAGTACCATTTGTTTATTAGTAATACCTTTAACAACCCTAATCCTAACCCTCCTGGTACTTTGGGTCCCAGGAGGCGGGCGCGCTGTCTCGGCATAGTGAGTGTAGGCTGCGTGGATGATCACCTGCAAGACACCGAGGCAAGCCGGCTGTGTGGAAGCGGGGATGTCCGAACGCGACTGAGCACTTTTAAAGTAAAGCCATATGTCAACACACCGAGCAGATATTTCAGGTTTCCACACCTACCGTCTTGACCCAAAACGTTTTAAAAGTTAATTTTCAATCACAGAAAGCATAATACATCCAACTTTATTCAGCCTTTTCACTCCTCTCCACTGTTACTGTTTTCAGTAAAACAATCTTTCTTAAACCACAATGAATCATGGGATAGAATTAGCCACAGAGGGTACGCCGGACCCGTCCTTCAAATCTGGGGAAAAGAAGCAGGATTTGTGGGCCGCATTTCAAGACCATTCAAATCTGAACAGCCTTTGGCGCACCGCTGTGTAACCGGCCCTCACATTTGGCCTACGGACGCAGCCGCTGGATTTGGACAGACCCATGGACAGAGTGCTAGCAACAGGTGGTTAGCTTTTTTAGCTTGAAGTTGTAGTCTGGCCTGTGAGTCAGCTAATACGTAGATAATGCATTCCATGCATTCACTTTATTCAAAAGATACTTACATCAACCACACAAAGCGAGGTGTCTCCTCGTAAAGGTGCATGGCACGAGTTTGTTCATTTCAGGATTGCTACAACAGAAAAAGGGAAAAGGCAAGCCCTTGTGGTGCTGCCGAATCTAGCCTGAGAACCAAATGCTCCAGTGACTGTTACAAGCGGACAGGTCAGGGTTAAAGTTGAGCTGAACTTTTAAGCAGACTCGGGTTTTAAAAACAATATTCCAAGAATATTTCACAGAGCCCTGTTCACATCCTCATCCCAAAATGGAAAGAGCATGGTACAGTTGCAGATGTACTGAGCAGCCAAGAGGCGTACAGTTAACTGTAAAGAAACAGCAGAGCTCCTCTGCTCACATGGGAGAATGTGTTGACAGGACACCTATTAGCCGGGGCCCAGAACAAATCTGGCTTTTATGGAAGGGCGGCATGAAGAAAAGCACTGTTGAAAGAAAGCCAACTAACTCTATGTAGAGCAAACAGCAAACAAATGGAAGGAGGTGCTCTGATCCAAGAACAAATAATTAATTTTATGGACCACAAAACATGACATGTAGCCGGAAACACTGCACAAGTTTTTGGGATGCCTCACTTTAACAGGGACTAGGAAGGGTGTTGGAGGTAGTAGGAAGATGGATGCAGCTACATACAGGGCAATCTTGATAGATTAGAGATTACCTCAGGCTATTCCTCTCAAACAGTTCCAGTGCCTAAACAGAGATTCTCACTTAATTCTCCCTTATGAGTTTTTGTGGAGGATTGCAGAGCCTTGATCCACTGCAATCCTACACAAATACAGTTATTTGTGTAGGATTGCAGAGCCCTGCATTACCAGTGCCCTAATATTACTTGCTTGATTTATTAACGCTGTTTTAACAACAAGAGGTGGTTGTAAAAGCTTCACAGTCCCAATCAGGTGATCTTTTAATGGCCACAAGCAGCACCTCGAGTACATTGTTTACAGTAGGATTTATTGACACCATATGGCCATGTCAAGAGTATTTGGCAAAGAAGGAGCAAAAACTCTTTAGTCTTCAGAGTCTAAATGTACAAACTGGGATTTGTACAGCAGCTTTCCTGAGTAACAAATAGTAGCATTTGCTTTCTTTACCAAAAGATCCACGTGATCTCCAGCAGTGGTTGGCATGTCTTATTTAGACCACTTTAAATGTGACACCGATCCTGGTCATTTTGATCGAAAGTTGCATTTTCCTTTGGGGTTCCAAAAATTGTTTGCATGTGTGATAGAGCTCAAACCATAGTTGTATAATGTCGAAAACCCAAGGGAAATGTCCTAAAATACATTGTATTGCACAACCTATCACCGCTGAAGAGGCAACAGCTGAGTTGCACTACTTGTTGGGGTGTTATATAATCTAGAGAACTAGAAGGACACTTCCTTTATGCATAAACCTTCTTGAACAGTAACTGGCTGTATGCTGAATCCAAGAGGAAAATAAGGGACAGAAGACTGACAACAGGGCTGCTTGTTTACCCACAGCTGTATAAGGCTACAACTGTTGGTATCTGACTGATGCCCCCTGACAAAATGAAATACCAATACCCAAGAGTAGCTCTGCTTACATGGCTGCTTACCTAAACAAACTCCTTAAAAGTACTGAAGAAAATATTAATTATAGCGGTCTGGAAAATGGCTGTGGTATACGTAAAAAGGTTGAACATTTTCTGTTTGTTTCTTTTGTTGTGTTAAAAATGTACAGTCTTGTTAATCGTTTAAGTTATTGTCCAAAATTTAGTTGCTACGTAAATAACAACGCTTCCCACAAAAGCCTGGGTGCCCCATTGCTGTTCTCAGATGTTGCTACTGCTCATCTGCTGAATGGGTATTAAAAGATTTTCAGAACGAACTGAGCAAAAATCAAGCCTGTTTGCTGGTGCGATGACCCGGATAACTGAGAATTTGCACAGGCACTGCTCATATAAATGATTTGATTATTATATGAGATTGTAAACCTGTTGTAGTTTAAAGGTAGTGTTGCCGATTTTTCCCAAAGTTTCCCCAAGTCCCTTTTTCAATAACCATCTTACCTGCTCTTCCGCTCCTTAGAGAGATTGTGTGAAAAAAGTCTCCCAAATCCACTCTCGTCTTATTTCTTTCTACGGAGGCCTTCCTCTTCTTCTCATAAACTTTTATGTGGTTTGCTTCTTTGTTCTTGCGATTCTCAGCCATGTTCAAAGTATAAAGTGAGAGCAGCGAACTATAATGAACGGCTAACACATAAGCTAACCGCTAAGCTAACCGGACACATAATCACTAGAAGTGTGCCTTCGCAGCAAGCAAGTGGAAACTAACAAGAAACGTGGATGCACACTGGTGTTATGTGAGCACCTCAGAATGACTGAGATGTGGAACAACCAATCGATAAGGCTATTACCCCCAGAACTTAAGGGACAGAGGAGAGTGAGGGTAGGACCAAATATCTGACCAATCCCTGCTTTTTGGTGCAAACTGCAGGGATTGGTGAGTATCAAATTTTTTTAACCTCCTTTTTCTGAATACATGATGTTTTGACTACTTTCTGGATGGAAGGACCATTTCACCCAGTACAGAAAGTGTTTCTGAACTGCACATCCAACCATAGCTTTAATGCTTAAGGCTTAATCTACCCAAACCCCAGAACCTTTTTATTATGTTTTTCTTCACTTGTTTAATCTCCTTGTAGCTGATAACAACGCACTGTCTGATACGTTCAAAGGTAAAAACTTCATGAAAGGAGTTCTGTGTAACAGCATGAGATGTTTATGCTGTGTTTTATGCATGCCTCTGAGAAACTAAGGAAAAAAACAGCAGATGGCAAAATAAGTCTATTTTAGCATTTTTATTTTATTTTACTACAGTATATAGAATCATAGAAAAAGGACTGTAATGCTGTGGTACAGTAAATACTTTGCTATTGGCTCATTTGTATCAGCAACAAAGACAAAGGTAGAATTGTACTTTGTATCAGTAAATGGCTCTGGAGAAGATCTATCCCTTTGTTTTTAACACTTCACTGGCCACAAAATGGAATCAAAGGCCAAAAGGAACACAATCTCAGAAATAAATAATTGTCATAGTCCAAAAATGCAGCCTCAAAAGGGACACACTGTCCTCTGTCCCATTTATGCCAGTCCCAAGTCCGGATAAATGAGCAGGGAGGCGTCAGGAAGGGCATCCAGCATATAACGTTTGCCACATCTACCATCCAAGTCAAGGACATGTTTAAATTAAACAGTTAAATGAATAACTAAATGTGTGTGTAATACACCATTAAGGTAGGATGAAAAACTGTAATGCTAGATTAAACATTTGAACCGGTAATGTAATAAAATCATCTCATTTTCAGTAGTGTTACAATCTTTCATGATATGATATATTTATTTCTAATTTAAATAAATTCTCAAATAGGTATAGACAAATTCAATGAACTACAATATTATTGAAAAGTATTTTTTTTTCCAGTAACTTAGTTCACTAACTGAAACACCTTACATAGATTAATTACAAACCAACCGAGGTTTTCAAACCTTTTTTCTGTTAGTTATGATTATTGTTAATGAGGTATTGAGCTAATGAAAAATCTAATTTAACATGAGAACATTACTTTATTGAAATATTAATATAAAATATGAGCTTTATGAAAAGCATGTTAAATACCTGCTTAAGGTTTACTTTTATTCTGAGAAATAAGCCTCATTGCAGCGGCTGTTTTTTCAATAATATCATTTTCTGCTGATTTTAATTGATACACTTAAACACTGTGTCTGTTTCCTGACTTAGCTTCGTTGGGACAACTTTCAAATTTAACTCAAATAACATGATGTACATACTGAAAAGCAAGGGCTCCAAAATTTACAGACATAATTCACGTTTGTATAATATTAAAAAACAAATCCGATAGCCTTTGTAACATTGTTAACTTTTTGTACAGGTTCTGAAGAGCAACAGGTCGAATCTTCCTTGGATCGAAAAAAGTCCAGCTCCCTGGAGAGTCTTCAGAAAGCTGTCACCAAAGTTCCTGTGAATAATGAGCTCAACGTCCAACGGAGGCATTCAGGGATCATCAGGGGGCGAGGCTGCAATGAGAGCTTCCGAGCAGCAATAGACAAATCATATATAAAATCTGGTGTCCTACCAAAGGAAGAGAACAGCGTTGAGACATGTAAGTATCTATATATGTATGCTTTACAAAACTGTTTTGTGTTCTGTCAGTAATTATAGTCAATGCTTGCTTAGCATCAGTATACTATCATTAGAAGTAAAACTAAAATATATGAATATTAAAAATGTTAATAAGTAAGCAATAACCCCTTTTCCATTGCAAGCCACAGGGTTTACCAAAGGGTTAACCAAAGTCAGAGGCTTTAAATTTTGATGCATTTCCATTTGCCAGGGGCCAATTATCTCAATCAGTCCAACGATGTATGGGGAAGGTGTCAAGAAAATTGCAGTGCACCTCCGGTCCATCAGGTGGCAGCACTAAGACACAATAGGCCAAGCAGACAACAGCAGACTGAGAAGCTGCTGTATCTGTATCCTGCCACTTGTCCGCAGAGCAAGACGGAGAACACACAACTGGTTTTACAGATGACGTTACACCTCATTAGCCCCTTTTACACCTGCCCTACCCAAATCCGCCCACTCTGCTCTGCCGGGCTCCACTCTGTTCTGCTCAGTTTGGTATAAATAAATAAAAAGAAAGCCAAGCTTCTCTCTGCCTGCACAGGTATGGGACCACAGTGGTATGGGGCGGGATGTTAAAGAAGTAGAAATGGGAGACGAGACTGTCTGATCTGCTCCAAAGTTTGCTTCACGGAGTTAAATTAATAAAAAAAAAGACTCAAAACTGCCTCGGGAATCTGAAATTCCCTGTTAGGCTTTTCAAAGCCTGGGGCTTTTCACATGTAATGAAAAAGGACCTGTTGTTACACAGGGCAGCCCAAAAGCTGCTCAACTTTGTAATGTGATGATATTTTTCCTGAATTATTATTTTATTCTGTTCAACATTTTCTTCCTCCTATAGCCTCAGTATGGATAGTAGTAAACATCTGCAGCTTTCCTCTCAGTCAGTGATTGAGACTCTGTTGTATAAATATGTAAATGATGTAAACCTTGAGGTTTTGAAAGTTTTTCAGTCTGAATAACAGAAATAACAGAATGCAGAAATAACATCAGTAAAATAATGAAATTGGTTGGTAATTCTCAATCAGTTGCAAAGCTGACCTCCTCTACTTTAACCAAAACACCCGCCTGAGCTTGTGCTTTTTGGCACTTAATTGCTTAAAACAGCACTAGTCGTCCGTATTTGTCACTCATTTGTTTACTCATACTATGCCCATAGTGAAACATGGTGGTGGTTGCATCATGAACGAGGATGCTTTTCTACGGGACGTACAGGGAAGCAAGAAGGGTATAGCTGCTAAGGCACCTACCAGAAAACACCCCCCCTGCTAAATACGCCTTTCCCTGTCCCCTAACCCTAAAGTCAGTGGGCATGTTGCACATATGTAGGGTGTTTTGAAGTCTCCGCCACTGAAATCATTTGTTATTGAGGAAAGCTGCTCAGAATTATGGGAAGGTATCCTTCCCCGTCTTTTAAACACAGTTAGTTGCAAAAGATTTTCGAGGATCACAGTAAAGGAAGCTGAATCCAAATGCCTCCACGACTTTCCTTCCACTTCACAAATATTATTCAACATCATGTCGGACTATCACATAAAATCTCAATAAAATAGAGTAAGGTTCACGGTTGTGGCGTGACGAAATGTCGTAAGGTTCAAGGGGTATAAATACTCCTGCAGGGCTTTGTGGCTGTTATGCGATGACACCACACATACACAGGAAACAGAGCGACAGCCGCGTTACAGTTTCCGACAGGTAATAACACAGCAACGCCACAAGAGTAATCACTCGATATAAATTTCCCTTCACCATTAAAGGATTCCATTAAAAGAGCTGGGGGGACATTTGAAAAAGAAGGAATTATTTGCCTGAAATGCTTTGTTCTCATAAGCTTTGTCGGCGAGCCACTAAATACAGTCTTATCTCTGCAGAGAAAAATGGGGAAAGCAAGCGATTTTCCCCCGCTGCAGTATATTGCATTCTCCCCATGATATTCAAATAACTCTGTTTTTCAATTTAGATAAAAGCAGCCAGCCTGTGCTCGTCACTGAGGTTAATAGTCAGAGTTGACAGATAAGCCGCTGCCTTCCACTGCACCCAGACTTTTATTTACATAAAATAAGAACGGGGGGCATCGAGTAAAGAAAATGTGTCCCCGCAAGATATTGTGCCGGACAAACTGCACGTCCTCTTGTGCTGCTCTGTGTTGCGCTGTCTGAAGATAGAAAAAGTAAAATCGACGCTCTCCTCTTTCATGGATCGGAGAAAGACTGGCAATTTTCCCTGTCTTTCATAACCTTCACTGACAGGCCATCTTAAAGGTCTATGATTATTAAGGAAGAAAAGTTTAATGGCTGATTTCAGGAAAGTGACAAAATGTTTCCCGTGGTTGTCTGCCGCTGCAAATTATCTTTGAGTTTCCTGACACTTTCATCAAGGCCTCTCCTATCATTTGAGACTGCCAGGCGTCTTTATTTATTTATTTATTTCTTTGAGTCCCGTCAAATCAGTCCGTACGGCCTCACCTTCTGATGTCTGACGGTTATGGCTTTTGTCTGCTTTTTTTCCAATTTTTTTCTCTCACTTTATTTCAAAGTGTCACAAAAATAGTGGATGACCAAGATATATTAAATCCCAAAATGATGTTTTCCAGCTTTTTTTCACAGTCTCTATCTGCTCTTTCAAATCCGACTGGCGTGGTGTTGGTTGGGGGGGGGGTTAACCTTACTCTGAACGCCTACTTAGTCGGGCTCAGCAGATCCCAGTCAGTTAAAACGTTAAATCTGTACATGAAAGATTTTTTGTTTTTTGTGATGCCTGGCGCTCATACCACCCATCAGATCAGGCGTGTACCTCTCCACCGCTCTTATGCCCCTATATACTTCTTTCTGATCAGTAACTCTTTTATGAAGGAGGTATGTGAGCCACAAATTCATCCTATTTCCCAGAGGCCCCAGAGGCTGCAGCAGCACTAGGCAGGAGGCATCACACCATGCAGACTAAGGAGTTAACCAGACAGACAAGTCAGCGACAAAGTTGCTGAGAAGTCAGACACATGGTTTGTACATCACCTGGCAAGATGGACGCGTGAGCATCTTCTGTCGTGTAAATCTTTAAATGATCCATTAGTTTCTTGATTAAGTTATTAGAGTCTTGTTCTATTAGTTTGTAAAACTAATAGAACTAAGAGTGACGTCATAGAAGACATCACAAAAGTGGATGGGTGCAGCCTGGACCCCCAGCATATTCATGCCAGCGCCTAACATGAAACACCATACATTAGCTGGTTTATGATGTTGGATGATGGCACATGCCTGACACGTCTAGGAAACAATCCTGTCTATATGATGTCTACTGTGCTGCAAAACGACACAAAGAAATTATAATAAAAGGATATTTTCCCAGTTCAGCGTGACTGTGTGGTGAGACTGGATCAACTTAACGTCAACAGAAAGATGCAGCTACAGATGTGTGCAGACAGGCTTATGGATGCACATTTGTCTGCGAACCCTCTGGGAGGTTCTGGATTAAAATATTTAGAGTGTTATCTGCAGCTCAGCATCATTAAGCAGTGCTGGAACATTAGCACCACTGCTAATCTCATTCATTTAAATAGCCAGATAGAGCTCACAGCTGCTACTCGCCGCCATTGTTCTTAAGTGGATGATAAGCAGGCAGCAGGCAGAGTGATTAAGCAGATCCCTATTCAGAAAGCGCACCCAAATCTGTAGCAGGTCTACAGGTGCGTCTCGGTAAATGGGTCAACTCAAAGGTGTATGTACCGTATAGCGTCTGCAGTCAGATACTCACATGCTAAAAGATGACAAAAGTCTTCACTGGATATGATAAAACACAGCGGACACACCAGCAGACTCTGACAGCATGGGCATCAAACAACTTAGATTCTGTGTCTCTTCCCTCACAGACTCTGAGTCTTTGCCTTCCAGATTAAATTAAATCCAGGCCTCATGAATCTGACCCAAACTCTTGAGTAAGTTTTTTTCTTCCCAATCCTTCCAGGGCTCTGGTTATCCCTGTTGCCTGAGCACCTTTTCTACCACATTTTTTCCTTCCACTCAACTTTCCAAAATGCTTCGCCACCAGACTTGAGGCTTGTGTTTTTTTGTAGAGGGTATCAACGGCTGTGTGCCTAACTAATATCAGATTATCAGTGTTCGCTATAACATAACATCCCTGTATTAAAAATGCTTTTTTTATTGGTCCTATGTATTATTCTAATGAAATTTTAGATGTTCACTAGCTACGAGCAATAATCATTGAACCTGCCTTGAAAGAACAAAAAAAACAACAAAAAAAACAATACATGAAGTAGATCGTTCTGTTATTTCACTTTTTGAATCAAATGACTGAAATTAACGAGCTTTTCCTGTGATATTCTAATTTTGTGAGTCGCACCTGTACAAACAGAACAGAGAGGCCACGTGCAGAAGCGAACCGCATAATCGAGCAGATTTACCACGCTAATCTGCATCCTGCTCCCGCCGTTCGGTGCTTTGTGTTAATACTCCATCCGAGTCGCTCCCTTTGAGGTGGCAGCCGAAACAAAACAAAAAGAGCTGATAGCTCCTCAGATCTCTTTTGCAAGAGAAAGCAAAACCCCATCGTCCCCAAAATCTGATTCCAGCTATTCTCCCCGTCCTCACGGCGCTAAATCTCTGGCCTTCCTCTTCTCTCGTCACAATGATAATCACAGAAGTTGAACAACGCCATGCATGACTGTAATGTAATCTTAGGGACATCTACTTCGTACCTCACAGCAAAAAGACAGGAGGCGTGCCAATCTCCCCACACATCGTATTTGCAATTACTATCCCCAGAAGCCGTCTTCCAGATTATTTAAATGTGTAATTAGTGACGGATTAATTACATTTTCTACATTGATTCTGATTAGATGTGATGAAAACTTTGCGTTTAATCAGCCTCGCAGCACCTAAGGAGTTTGGTCTGAGTTTGATGTCGGGTTTCAAATTGGTTCAGACGTAATTAAAAATCAGATTCGCCTGACTATTATCACTGCTTACGCCTGCGTGCCGTCGCATCTCGTTTCGTGTATGAGGAAGACGTTTTTTTTTTTCGATTTTTTTCTGTGATCCGGGTGAAATGTACACAATTGAAATAACTTCAGGCTCTCAGCTCCGTGAAAGCCTGCTCCAGCCAACACTGCTCTCAGTGGGTGTGCAATGTAAATATATTCTGCTCTAATGAGGCGAAGAAATTCAGTGTGTTTTGTTCAGCGCTGCTATACCTTTTGGGACATTTTTTTTTTTTTTAAGGTTCCTCTGATGTTGCTAAAAGGAAGAAGTGATGCAGTGCAGCGGATGAAAGAAAAGCGGTGCTGTCTGCTGATTTCCGATGCGGCTTTGTCGATCTACAGGGAGTCGGCTGAAAGTTCAAGTTCATTTACTTGCGCTTTATTTTCTTAGTTGTCTTGGCGTGTCTAAAAGTTGGTCTATAATTTTTCCTCCCGATATGCACAGAGCTGTGAAACGTTTATTTATTTTCTCCTCAAAGAGTCGTTTTTGTCTTAGTTAAGTGTTTTCAACAAACAAATTATAAGGCGAAGATAACGAGTCAACGTGTTGGTAATCCCTGCCGAGGACATTCTGGCCACTCCTCTTTGCAGAATTGTTTTAAGTCAGGCAAATTTGAGGGTTTTTCAGCACGGGCAACCCATTCAATGTCATAAAATAGGTTTTCCATTGGATTTATTTCCAGACTTTGACTAGGCCACTCCAAAACCTTTTATTTATTTATTTTTTTTAGGTATTTAGAGGTGGACTTGGTGTCAAGGTTGGAATAATGTTCTTGCTGCATAGCCCTATTACTCCTCACTTGTAGATGACGTTCTCCTCTGAGATTCTCAGGTTGAGAGAAGAACTCAGTTCAGGCATTCATCGCAAGTCTCACACTTCCTGAAGTGGCATCGCAGCTCCAGAGCAGCGCGCTGCCAACATTATGTCTGGTTGGCAGCAAGTGTGGCTCGGTTTGGCTGGTGAAACTGAACTTAGCTGTCCAGAGAATATGGTTAATCAATTTTACCTTCTAATTTATTCGAAAAAACTTTTGTATAGTTGAATCGGAAACCTTTTGTTATAATTTCAGAACTGCAATTTGCTCAGTCTAATTTCATGAGATATGTTGGATGATCTGAAGAAGAAGAAACCTACGGGTGCTCACACGCTGAGCCGTCCGCAGCGCTGTTACGGTAACACTGCGTCTGTCTTGTCTTGTCCTTCCAGTGGATGAAGACACAGAGGAGAGCTCCCGGTCCCGCTGCGAGTCCATGTCCACCAGCGGCGATCTGAGCCTGGGAGGCGGCCTGGCTGACGACAAACAGAAAGACGGGGCCGCGGGCGGGCTGAGGGAAAGCCAGAAGGCGGAAAAGGAGAAAGACAAGGAGAAGAACAAACCAAAGAAGGGTGTGCTGAAAGGCCTGGGTGAGATGTTCAGGTAAGGACAACAGAGACCCCCACCCCTCCCATTCGTGTTGCCCTGGGCAGCAATCACCGCCTGCTTTATTTAATTCCACTCCACACGTTCACCGCTGGATCATACAGACTCTGAATACATTCTCTGGATGTTGCCAGCGCTAATCAGGGACCCTTTTCCTTGAACCCTGTGAGCTGGTGGAGTGAAGGGGGGTGGTGGGGGGGTGGTTATCGACCTCAAGGGCCTTTGGCACTTTAGAGCCAGATTATTTTTAATAAGGGCAACATGTTTTATTCATAATCCCATGTGCGTGGGCCTTCCATCCACGCCGCTCAGCTTTTGTTAACCAGCAGAAATTGTTCAGAGCCCCTACGAGTGCTACCAGGGAGGGGCCGGAGTGTGGCTGGGGGAATTAAAGACCTTTGGAGATGTTAAAATCGACTCCCAATCAGTTAGTGTTGTTGCCTCCGCCTGATGCTAACAGCTTCTGTGTCAGCGCGGAGTTGTAACATTTCGTGTTTCTATCCCACCACAGATAAATCCTTTTAATAAAAGAGTTCTACTAGCAAGGGTTTATTCTGACTCTACCTTAAAAAAACATTTCTGGTCTCCACTAGTGTCACTACCTGGTGTGTTTGAAGACATTTTCACACATCCGCAGTGTAAATTGTCACCAGTAGTCACAGCCTCAAACGGCAATCTATTTTATTGCACATTTATGAAGATTATCAACTGAAAATATTACAGTTATGAACTGAAAGAAAAAGGATGCAAGGCTATCAAATTCCTTTTTTTTAAAGATTTTAATTTTTTGCAGATATTTTTTGTCTCCAGCAACTTTGCACATCTAGTGTCTAATTATTATTATTTTTTATCCTGTTAGAAATTGCTGAAGCTCGGTCGGATGGATTGGATAGTGTTGGGGAAAAGCAGTACTGCCACAGATTCTCAGTTAGGTTTAGGGCGAGAATTGGATTTTATCATCTGAAGAGGCTTTGATTGAAACGTTTACTCGTAGCTCTGGGTGCTTGCTAAGGCTGTGAGGTGAACCTCCACCTCAGTCTAAAGTGTTAATACATATTAATCATGGAGTTTTCCTCCATGATTAATATGTATTCAGCTAAGCTCATTCTGACCAGTTTCCGTCTGCATGATGCGCCCATCATGCTTTTACTCTTGAATAAAAACTAGATTTGGAATTCAATGTTATGTTGGATTTGTCCACCTGAGCTTTAGATCTTTGAAGCTCCTCTAGAGTAACTATGAGCTGCTTCTCAGACGAGTCTCTCTGGTGTCATTCAAGGTCTTTATAATGCCATTTGGTTACTGATGTTCTCAAACAAATCTCAGAGCTTTTCAAAGAACGGCTCTATTTAAACTGTTAAATTACACATATCTGTTATATTTACCAAACAGCTGACTTCTAAAGTCCGTTGGTGATAGCACTTTGTAATAACTAAGCTTATTTAGCATTGATTAATAATGAACACATAGTTAGTTCATTGCTTTACTCCTAAAGACTAATTACATACATAACCAAGATATTCATTGTTCATTCATACTTAATAAAGCATAAGTTACAAGTTATGTTTCACCTGTGGAAGGCGTGCCAGTCAGTCAAAATAAAGCCAGGAGACATGGGATGCAGGAACTATAGTTATGTATTGAATTGCAGTCTGACAGGTATATTACTGAATAAAACATTGCGTATTCCATCTGTAGAACACAGACAACACAATACAATACAAACATGGCTCAGAAACCCCCCCAGCCTACAGCAGGTCAGGTTGGTTCGTTTGTACAAAAACATTTTGTGTCCCAAAAAAAAAAAAAAGAGATCTTACACGTAATAGAACCGATCTGGCTGATTTTGGTCTGGTTATGTAGTCATTCCTTAGGTTTAGGGCATTAAAGAGCGTGTTAATTTGTAGCTTATCAAGGAGGAGTCATCCTTAATTAATGACGTTCTCCAGACTAATTAATTGTTTTTCATCATTAGTTAATGCTAAATAAGGTGTAGTTATCTTAAAGTGCTACCCTTATGGGATGTTATTAAAAATAGTTTCAATCTGTGTTTTATTTTCTCTCCATTAAAGTTTGTAGTGGGCCTTTGGCACAATGTGAAAAATGTTGTAGGACAACGCTTTTACAAGCCCCTGTACCTGCAGGTTCAGTGATCACCGTCACTCTATAAATCATCTCCTCCACTTTCGGTACGAATGAGAATAAAGAAAACGAGAATTGTGCACATTCAAAACAATTGCTTTAAATCAGACACCGAATGTGTTGCAGCAGAGAAGCATGCACGCACCGGTACTTGAACAAAACTCACATCCTGCAGGTATCATTTCAGCATTCCCGTCGCATGGGGAAAAAAAAAAAAAAAAAAAAAAAACGGTGATGGAGTCACATTAATTATTTCGGTTCTCTGCACATTTCAACGCGGCATAAATTACCAACGAAGGCGCGTCTCGCTGCTACCGTGCCGTAAGTTGTTTTCATGTGGATTGCCTTAATAGGATTAGTTAGCATATCACTGGGAAAGGCACACAACTCTGAACAATAGATGACAACCGCGTTTCGAGGTCGCGAGCGACGAGTGATCTCCGTTTTCCATATTTCACGTTTTCTTTTTTGTTTTCTTTTTGCTCCATTGTCACGGCGCGCGTTGGCAACGCGATTTGAGTCGCACGCTCCTGCAAGCACAGACACACGGACACACCCCGGTGTTACGGCAACGCAGGCAAGAAACCGTGCAGAACGTGGAAACAGAGGTAGCGGTTTGAGCCAGGGGTCGACAGTCCGACATGCAATCAGCGCTGTGGGCAAAGCTTAAACCTCTCCGAGTGGCTGTGTGCTGCTGGTGATTTTCCCTGTGCATGTGGGCCCCGTACATGCCCTTCTTGGCCTCATCATCGTTCTTCATTATCTTTGAGTGCCACAGTCACTTAAGAGCTGGCATGCTGCGGGCCTCTCTGACACCCCCCCCCCCCACCCCCCGCTCCGTGCGCCTCCTGAATACAAAGAGGGAGACCTGTGAACCAGCCCGACTTAGCCCCAAAGTTGCTTTATGGCCCCCCCCCGACAGCTTCTGCTCCACGCTGACGCCTCAATTCCGACCATAAATCGTATGAAACACCTGACGAGGCCTAATGTTTTCTTTTTGTCTCACTTTCCTGCCTGACAGTTTTTGAAACTTAACAACGGCAAAGAACTGAGGTGAAAATAAACGCATCTCACCGGATGCAACAACAAACCCTAAGTGGCGTGAAATGCCTAGCGGTCAGGAGGGAGGATAGCGAATCAACGCGCCTCTCCTGTCTGTTGTGCGTCTCGCTTTTAGCAATCCCAGCAAAAGTTTGCGTTTGATTTCAGGGAGGAAAAGTTTGAGCGGCTGACGACAAAGGCTTCAGCTGACAGGGGAGGAAGACTCCTGGAAGGCTCGCGCTTCGCGGACGGAATTTCTATCAGTAATTTCCTCGTCTGAGTGTCTCAGCGTTGCGTCGAGACGTCAAAAAGGACGTCCCGATTAGGTTAATCCGTCTCCGTGGTTTCCATCAGCACGGCACGGACAGCCTGGCGCTCGCTTTCCCTCCTGCATTCCTCCCCAGACGTCGGAGAAGTTTGCAGCGTGCTGCAGCGGGAGCTCCTTTGCATGCAGGCCTCGGGGTCGTCTGATGAACGTGTTGTGGCCGTCCACCTAATGGACAGGCTGATTGGGAGTGCATTAACATCAGCGCCAGGAGAAGGGAGCACCACCCAACGTAGGGGAGAAGGAGGAGGAATGCAAAACGGAGAGGTGGTTTAGAGAAATGCACAGCGAGTGTAAGGAGGACTAAAAATGTGCGTGATGGAAATTGAGCCGACTGACCAAAGCTGTAGCCCTAACTCTGCAGTACATAGCACTGCCACAATGTTTTCTGGGTTTTTACTTAACAGCTGTGTCTCAGTAATTTATTCTTCCAAAACATAGGTTTTAAAATAATTCATTAGGAAAATTGAAACTCACCTGTTCTATTGATTCATTACACTCAGCGAGAAGTGCAGGAAACTTTTTTGTCATTATTATTGTCATTATTGTCATCATTATTGTTTTTCTTTTTTTTATTATTATTTACCACCACAACCTTTTCCAAATCTGTCATTTTAAAAGATTGGCCCCTGCAAAGTAGTCTATCTACAGAGTTGCCTTTATTAAAGATAGAACTTAATGCTCAGGTCATGACTTCAATGGGCCATTTTATCACATGACTATGCTTTGTCCAGTGTTTTCCAGCCTCTGGCAGGTGCATTTAAATTTATCCATCTTCCCTTCAGTCATGACCAGCTATTTTTGCCTCCAATGAAAAGTTTCACTGTGGGATAGCTTGACTGATAATTTATATTTTCTCTAATAAACTTGTGGGACCTTTGTCTTACAACTGTTTGATGGAACATTTACACTAAGAACAAATTTAACAGCTAACCTTGGGGGGGATTCTTCTAAAGGTAACTGATCACTCTAGTTTTATTTAGGGGTATGAGAATAAAGGGCGCAAAATAAAAAAGCCACAAAACAATGAAAAGCTTTTATTGTTATCTTTTCACTTCATAAATGTGTTACCTTATGTTAGTTTATACCATATAATCTCAATAGTATCCATTATACTGTGTTTTTGTAACGTGACATAATGTGCGCCGTGCCACCCAGTAATTCATGGTCCATCATGTTATGAACGGGCAGATCTCTGCATGTATGCGTGCAGAAGACAAAGGGAAAAAAAACAGCCGTAGGCAGCTATGCATCAATGTTATTCTAAGAATGCCTGTTACACGCATGTTTCACGGTGTCCATGTCTGCATGCGTTAGGATATAGGGGCCACATGGGGACACATTAACCCCCCCACCACCACCACCACCACTCCGCTTTATTATTTATGTCCTTTCAAGCGGATAACAAGTGATCATTACCTTCCAGTACTATCAGGATTGTTTCCATGTTTGAAGCTCTGCCCAGGGCTGTGTTAGGATGCCAGCAGACAATGATGGCTGTAAAACTCCATTCAACAGGACTAATGAGGTGCTGTTTATCTGCTCAGTGAGTGACTGACCTCCTCCATCAAATCCTCATCTCCATCACTTCATGTGGAAATGCTTATATATATCTATATATCTATATCTATCTCTCTCTCTCTCTCTCTCTCTCTCTCTCTCTCTCTCTCTCTATATATATATATATATATATATATATATATATATATACAGTTAGATTTAGGTCAGGGTAGGCTGGAGGCCAGTCAATGGCATCAATTCCTTCATCCTCCAGGTGCTGAGTGCTGGGCTTTTTTATGCATCATGATATGATAGTTTAGGAACACAATTTCAGTCGTGGTGTCATGATCCTTGGATGTTAGCATTTGGGTTTCTGTTGCAATCGTGCTCTATGTGTCTGGCTATATCTTGTTCATTTCTGTGTTCATCGTTATATCTAGGTGCTGCCATATTAGGCGTTTCCTTTAGTTTCTTGGTAAATCCTTGTCTTCTGTTCTTTCTGATTGATTTCTCTTAGTTTAGTGTCCATCTTTTCCCCTTCTTTACAAGTCTCTGTGGATCTCAGGTCATCTCGCATGGTTCATTGCTGGATTCTTCCATTATACGGCCCTATACTCCATTCCTAGATGTCTGTCTACAATTTATGCCTTGTTCTCCTTGTGCCTCCACATCTGTAAGACGTTTCCTTTTTATTGTTATTATTAAAGAACTCTGGGCTTGGGCCCTTCCCTTACAGACATGACACATGGACAGTGGAGCACTTTGAAAGCTCTGTCCCTCTAGATCCTGATTTGAATGAAATACAGTATCTGACAAACCTTGCTGTTATTTAAGCTAAAGACTATAATTGATCAGCTGTACTAACATGTATGTTTAAAAACATTAGATTAGACCGAGTGACTAAAAACCTTAGTTTGAAGCTGCTCCCCTGCCTTTTCCTCCTTGTCTGTGCATCGCAGGGTCTGTGTTCACTCAGTGGTTTCAGCAGGGGACTATCCTGGCCAAGCACAACGGCGCTGCTGGACAGAAAGGCTGTATTTTCTTCCTGCTTCTAAATCTAAACAGTCTTTTGTCCATTCTTACTTTTCACTGGGTAGTTATCAATGGAACCATAGAGGGGTGTGAATTATAGAGAAATACAAATATAAGAATACGTAGATAATTGTGCTGATTGTTTGGTGCTCACACAACAGAAAACCAGATATTGTCCGTGAAAACAAAACGGAGAGAACATTGCATTGTTTTTTTCTGCATCTCTTTCTAAGATGTACCTTAAACGTTTCTCTAATGACCCCAACTCTTTTCTTACCAAACAAAGTAAATTAAATTACTCACTTCATGTCTGCATATATTGGTGTAAATACTGGGTGCTTGGATTACAGGAGGATTTCTCTTTTATGATTATTATTTTTTTGCACAAAAATAAAGAAAAACTTGTGGTGTTTTTCTTTATTTTTGCGCAAAAAAAAAATAAATCTTTACAATTCCAGGATCCAATATGATTAACCTAGTGGTGAGCGAGACAGATGGAGCAAAAGGATCTTGACTTATTTTACAGAAATGTTGTGATGTAACACTAAAAACAAAGAACAATTATTCATTATTACTTGTTTCTGCCAGATTATGTGACTTTTAACTGTTTCTCTCAGCATTAGCTTTGCAGCTTGGGTAAAATTGCATCCATGCTCACATCCTGTATGTAATTCTTATATATATATTTATGAAGATTAGATTTGTATGCATGGAATCTATTATGTACTCAAATCTTTCCTATTCAGTGCATCTTTTATTTTACTTTCACACGTCAGCACAGCAAAAAGGGAGACAGGAAAGTGAAGCCAGCGTAAATGCAAAGAAGGGTTGAGCAGGGAAATGGGTACCACGGAGAGGTGGGGGATGATAGGACGGCAGGAGAGAGGGAGCGTGTGCACTGGAGTGAACTGGGGCACCGAGGGAGAATGGGAACCAAGGATGAAAAGGAATGGGAGAGGTGGGGGGGGGATGAGAAAAGAGGGGAGCCTTTTTACAGTCGAGCCATCATGCCGCTGTCTGCCTGCAGGACGGCTGGGGGATCTGTGGCGGTTTTGTACGTCTTAATGCGGGCCGTTCGTGAGCAGTTACAAGGTTGGCGTAGATTTGCATGTCTGCTCGCGTGTGATGCCTGTTTGTGTGTGGAAAAATGAAAAGATTGCTCTAACAGGGTCTGGCATCAACTTCACCCTCTCTCCCCTGTGTATTCTCACCCACAGACAAACATGCACCCCCCAAACCCCCACCCTCCCCTCATACTACCCTCCCCACCAATCTGATAAGTGGCATGCCTCATGCGGAGCCATCAGCCGACACTGGAGCTTAGCGTGACAGTTGTGAGCCCCCTCCCCTTTCATCATCCTCCTACCCTGCATCACCCCGGGGGACCTCGTCTGCCTGCTCCTCCGCGCAAAATGCAGGCCCACTCAAGGCTGCGCAGAGACGCTGGAGGGCAGCGTGTCGTGTGGGAAGGAAAGCAGAGGAAGGATGCTCCCCATCCTTCAGCCCCTATTATTCTTACGCAGTGAAGGAGCACCTGAAGTGCTGGGGATTGGGCAGAGCAGGAGCTAAGTGTGTGTTTTTATGCATGCATGAGTGAGCCTAGAATATGGATAACATAGCAGGAAAAAGCGTGACTGGCTCATGCGTAGCATGTGAGGAGGTAGAGAGCATGCTCCTGCACAGCTGCACGGTTCTTTCTGCTCATGTGGTTGTTAAAAACCGATGATGGGGAAGCTTGGTTCATCGTTGCTATATTGAAATGACACCCCTATCCCTCTGGCTTTCTGCGCACACTCTTCCACAGCCGAACACAGAAGCCCCTCCGCTTTCCACCACGCACGCTCGCATGATCGCTTATTGTAATATTGGGCCACATTTGATTTGAAGACAGCAATTAGGCGCCTCAACATTAGAGCCATGACATCTGCTGAATGTAATCTGAGAGAAAATGATAATTGTTCTGCTCTTTTTTTTTTTTTTTCTTCCCGCCTCGCTTATCAGAACGTCTGGGCTGAGGTATTAAAGGCAGGCATGAGGCGCAGCATCAAGCTGGAGCCTCTGCATAGCGATGAGTGTCATGTGGAGTTATCTGAACAATCGGCTAATTATACAAAAAGTAATAAAACCCATTTGGAATGCGGATGGTGAAGCAAACAAAAACATTAACTCAGCCGATTGCTGCTGCTGCTGCATCTGACCTTTAACTCGTCAATGGATGAGATCCAAATAAACCGAAGAAATTAGCTTCCCTTTGTCTTGTATATCCTGCCACTCTTAAAATTATTTACACCCTTTTTCACTTTTTCCTCACAATACAACCGCAAACTTCAATATACTTAAGATGGATTTTAAAAGTTAGTCCAAAATATGTACTGTACAACAACAGGTGTCTCTCTCTCTCTCTCTCTCTCTCTCTCTCTCTCTCTCTCTCTCTCTCTCTCTCTCTCTCTCTCTCTCTCTCTCTCTCTCTCTCTCTCTCTCTCTCTATATATATATATATATATATATATATATATATATATATATATATGAAGTGTCGACTCGGATGGACGGCTCCGTAGTTTGAAAAACAGCGGTTACAGAACAAATACATGGCTCCTATGCGACTATAGTCCCCATATATATTCTTTTAAAATAGTGTGAGATGTACTTGTGCTCAGGTACAATTTACTGTGGTACCCCTATTATAAATGTAGTCCAATGGAATGCATTCAGACCCTATTCCGGACAGTCAAGTAGTTATAAAGAGGCCTTGAATGGGGCATGAGGGGGCACATTAGTAACAATAGATTCCCCCACTGAGAAGATTAGCGACTCAAAACAAGTCAGTTAAACAAGCAAACTCCAGAGTGCAGCAGCGGCTTTTGTCTGGTGTCAAATAATTGAATGTAGCCGTCAGATTGTTGGGTGGGCTAAACCAGTTAGGCATGGAGTGAATCTAAGTGATGGGATTAAAAGGAGGAGTTGGATGGGTGCGGGGTTTTGATCTAACCCACCATAAAAAATGGGGGGGGGGGGGGGGGGGGGGGTATGCTGTCCGGCTGGAATTTCTCTGCTTTTGGCCACTCAGTGCAAATATGATTGGGCAGCACTGAGCCTCCATTAGACAGCTCTGGAGTAATTAGGTTTGGGATGCTCATGCAGTTCTCCGAGTTAGACCTTGAAGCATGGCGAGTAGTGGGGTTGTGTGTGTGTGTGTGTGTGTGTGTGTGTGTGTGTGTGTGTGTGTGTGTGTGTGTGTGTGTGCGCGCGCGTGCAGGAACAGAGGTGGTACTGCGCGATGGAGTTAATTGAATCTGAAATCTTGTTGGCCTGAAATGAGATCCAGCGATGTCTCTTCTGCTGTGAGGGCTGCAAACATGACTGAATTCATAAAGTGTCTTATTAAAGAGCTCAAATTAAGTGTAGCAGTGGAACTCTTTCATAGTCTACCAGGCCCATAACTGCTTGTGATCCAGCCTCAGTGAAATGTCAACCCAAAGACTACCTCTTGTTGTTTCTCCCCGCCTCCGTTGCTCCCTTTTGTTCGTTTGGAGCTCGTCTCTCTTACTTTTTTCACTCCTTTTTCATTCCCGCTTCTGTCTCCTCTCCTTTCATTCGCCGTGATTTTAGAAGGAATGCATCCAGTGTTTCTTCTTCTTAATCTATTTGATATTTGCTTTCTAGACTTTGAGATGCTGATGTTCTTTCCCACTTTGGGCTGGAGCTCTTTGATCGATGCGGGGAAGGCGGCTCAACCTGAAACGTCTCTCCGAGGATAGGCAGGCCGATCTGAAATAATGAGAAAACATAAAAAAAAACACACACACGCACTGATCTGAGGAAGACACAATTCCATTTGGTGTCTCTAAAACAGAATGAGCGAAGCATTAATATTCCCTGTAATAAACCTATTATTAAGCCTCCTACGAAGCACAAACAATAAGCTGCATTAGAGATGCATAGCATGTTTGATATTGCAGAGACAAAGGTGAGAAATGCACATGGGGGAATCTATTTATTTTCTCCTATATGCTATGCAAATGAAGCGGGCTGCCTGCTACAGTAGAAGTCATTACTAGTCCACTCACCGATCTCCTTGGCTCAGAATGTAATGAAACAGAGGCCTCTGGCTGAAATGACCTTTCTCATTGGTGGAGCTACCTCATGTGCATACACGTTACCATACGAGGTAGACAGTTTGTAGGCGAGACAATCACCGGGAAGGCGAGGGGGAACAAAAGCTAAGAAAATTGCTTTTGAATTGCAAAGATAATATCAATCAACGTTGAATTACATTTCTGATTTCCATCAAAGGCAACCAATTAAAGCCAGGAACTGGATTCCTCTTGTTCGGTCGCCGCCTCAACATGTGTTCAGCATGTTAAGAGAAAATATCAGTGTTTTCTTTTTTTCTTCTCTCCAGTCTTCAAGGAGGATGCCAGGGAACGTGAGATCCCTCTTTCGTTAGATCAGAATTTCATTCCTCCCCGTGTTTGTCATGAAGGAATCTTAATTGGACTCTTGCTCCCATAGCATAGCATAACTCAAGAGCCTCCTCCCAGTGAAGGTTGGGAGTTTGGGGAGACGGCTGGAATACACAGCTGAGACTGATAAAACGGTGAGCAGCAGTAGATAAAGACCAGCGAGTGTCAGCCAGAGTTTATGATTAAGGCATGTTCAGACAACTGGTGAATGGGTTGTTTCCCGCTTCGTATAATAACCTTAGACATGTCACACATCTCTTGTGACTGACATACATCGCCTTGCAACATGAGTTATGCCCTTGAATTTTCCACATTTTTTCCGGGTACAACCACAGACACCGTAAACACACTGGACGGGTCAGGACAGGGTCGAACAGAGATAAGTTATAAAACAATCCTAACTTTGGGACATCTCGCTGACTCATCTAGCCAATTAAGGGCACACACGAGACATTTGGGACACGGTGGTCTGATCCCAAATGTCCAGACCACCGTGTCAAAATGTAACTTTCTGGCATGCATGCAAAACACATTTTACATTCCCCTAACCACACACCATATAGGACCAGATCCAGGAAGACAACCAGGTAGAGGGTGAAAAAGGCTTGAGCCTTGGGTGGATTTTACCATCAAGCAGTGAAACAGCTCTAACCGTGCAACTAGGCCTACAGCAGATACGTTCAGATCGGATACTGTAATGTAATGTGACAAAAGCCCAGTCAAAGTACAGCCTGAAGTTATATAGCAGCACTCATCTTTTTTATTATTAGTAATTTCTCTTGACTTTGCTATGTGCCGTCTAACACAAGATCCCAATAAAAGGCAAGTTTGTGTTTATAATGTCACGAAATGTGAAAGAGGACGACACAAAGCACTGGCGGTTTAGTGTCCCAGCTTAGAGGTGTGGGAAAGTTTATCATGCTTCATGTACCGACATCTTTGCTGTCCTCCTGTGTGATGAAGCAAGTATTCAGCCTTTATTCAAACATCTATGGCAGATTTTGCAACCGGCGGAAATTCCTTTCGGATTTAGTCATTTGTTTTCATTAACTTCATGTAGAAGTTCTGCGTGCATTCTTTTTAGCTAAATAAATCTCTCTTCTCAGAGGCATTTTTAAGAAGCCTAATTCAGCTTTAGAGGAGGAGGGTCCTGAGTTATTTATCTAACCGTCCATGTGATCCGCATTCACTATCTTAAAGATCCTCCGGACTCTTGCTTTTGCTCATCCCCTCCTTGTTCGCCATCGCTGTCACTCCCTCCCTCTTTTCTCTCCATCTATCCTCACACCCCGCCCATCCCCTCCTCTTTCACCGCTGCCCTGGAGATTCATCACGGCATTGACAGAGAGACCTCTCCCGTCTCCCTCGGAATGCTTGGAGGGATGTATATCACGGATCAGCAGCTCTGCTGTCTCCCTTCTCCAACGGTCTCACATGCAATGCTTGGTCTGATGTGCGTTCATGCCTGTGCTTGAGTCTGACTGTTATGAGACAGAGAACTGCCCCCCCCCCCCTCCTATTCCCTATCCTTTAGCAAAGCACATTGAAAATCAGGCATTTGAGTGGCACAAAGCACCTCTGTCTCTAGACTCATCAGGATTTGAATTCATTTGAAAACAACCACTGACGACAAGAATCAACTGAAGCAAACAGAGTTCTGAAGAGGAAATCTTGTAACATTATGTTAATTGAGTTCTGCTTTGTTGACATATCAATGGACGGATTGCGGTTGAGGTGAAAGCAGGTCTAATTGAATCACCAAGTCTACCAGCAACTATGTTTTTGCACAAGATTCTCCACCTTTGGGACAGCTTGCAAAGGGAGCTTCATTAACAGGTGGTCTTTCTTTCCGTCGTCTACCGCCGACGTCCGCATCATTAAAAGAGAGGAGCGCTCTCTGCTGCTGCCCGAGAGCTGAGTGCTTATGTTTGAGTCATGTGGCAGAAGGCTAGCCGAGGACACGGACAGCAGTGGTGATCAAAATGGCCCATTAGGAATGCAGTGCGCTCTTCCCTATCTAGGTCACAGCCTGAGCCACCTACTGTAGGGCTTCCACAGAGACCCCACCGTGCAGCCCACCTCCACCCTATCGCCACCCCGCCCCAGCACCCCGTCGTTGCTGTGCATGATTGGGCATTAGTTTAACACCAGGATGTGTATATTTTAGATAATATGAGCTCATATGTCTTTCTGGTTCCTGGGCAGGCGGTGCCTAACAAAAACGTTCGGTGGCCGTTCATGTTCGCCGTTCTCCTGGCTGTAATCTGAGGGAAACAAAGGATGGTTCAGAAATACCATAATTCACTTTACCTAGCAGGAATTTTAATTTTCCTTCCATTTATTCACACTTTATGACAACCACAGGTGTCAATGTACTTCATAGTGATTATGAGGGATAGACTAGCAAAAAGGTTTATCCCCCATGATCACAGGGTATTGTGAAGTAGAGCAATATTACACAAGCTTTATTGTATTTTTGCTGATACAAATCTTAAAAGTGTTTTAAAAAAAAACTCCCCCACCCAAAATTGATTCTTTTTAGAAACATATTTCTCTGCAATTACATCTACGAGTGTTTTGGGGCATGTCTCAGACTGACATTTTTGTCCGTTCCTTTTCTTGCCTCAGATTCTCCATTGAACCAAAACAACTTGAGTCCCTGTCTCAAGCCTTTTGCAGCTTTGTCTTACAGGATCGTCTTGTGTTTATCTCCCTCCATATTCTCATCAACTATACGTTGCCTTCCTTGCTGATGGAGGCAGCATGATGCTGCCACCTTCTTTCACCACGGAGATGGTTATACGCAGTGTTGCTTTCCTCACATGGAGTTTTATATTTCCTCACACTGTCTTCTATATTGCTAGTGAATAGCTCCAGGACTTATTCCAGCTTACCTCGTGCCTTTCTGTCATCAAGCCAAGATCTGTAGCGTGAATAACATAGTTGTCCTGTACTCAGTTTCTTCCGTATGAGATGGAGATCTTTATAGATGCTTCTATCCAAAGTTTGGGATATTGCTTTCCAACCTAACCCTGCTTTAAACATATCCACTATGTCACCCCTGCACTGTCTGATGTCTTATGTTTCCAGTCTTCATTTGGTGTTTTTCCCTAAAAACTCCTGAGCGGTTCTTAGATCAGCTGTAGTGAATATTGAGGTTAGGCTGTACGCACATGACTTCTCAGCAGGTGACTTCTGAAGCGCTCACGTAGAATTTTCCCCTGGGGTTCCGACATAATTTGTGGATGAATACAAATGCACGCCACACTTCACATTTGTATTTATAAAAACACATTAAAAATCATTTATTATCCCTCCACTACACAAGTACTCCCTGTGCTGTGTTAGTGTCTTCCCCTAAAATAAGTAATGTAACAAATGGTATAGAAAATCACACACACACACACACAAAACTTTGCGTGATCGCCGGGTGTTAATGGCTTGCCTAAATGTTTTATTGTGGATTGTCCTTCAGAAACACCTCCTCACTGTGCTCATATGCTCCAACAAATGGATTTATGAATGCATTCAGACTGTTTATTTGTGTTTTAATGAGAGGCTTTAATCAGGGGTGTCAGGGCTTTGGAACGTTCCTTCGAGCATCTAGAAAAACAGCCCTCCCCTCACGGCACCCGTCCGTACACACACACACACACACACACACAATGCTGTGATTTATGGCAAACATTACAGGCAATCATGTCGGGCTGGGCCGTGTCCTTAGTATTGCTCAGCCTGTTTGAAATATGAAAAAGCCAAGCCCCCCTTTGATACCAAGATTCATAAAGATACAAGCTAGCACAGAAAACAACCTGATACATATTCTTGTTTTCTTTAAGCATGAATAATTAGGTGAGCAAGTGAACGGATGGAGGGGGGGGGGGGGTGCTCTCTGGGTTTCACATGGTTAAACTTACATGCCGCAAAACTTTAGGTAGAGCTCCCCAGCAAACACGCTAATAAACTTGCACTCCTTCAGTTCAACAAGCCCTTTGATAGCGATAGCTGTTAGTTTAAAGGCAGAGAACATCCTCAGCTATTCGCTCTGATGTCATTTCAGCGCCTCAGATGTTGCTGCAGCTCTGTTTATCTCTTTTTTCGGTCTGGTTTCTGCGGCTAGAAGAAAAAAAAAAACCATCTTTCAATAACAGCGGATTAACCGGGTTGCTAGAATTTTCTCTCCCCCCCACCACACTCTTCTCAGCACATGTTGCCACAAATATGACTAAAGAAAGAAGCACTGCGGACATCCCTAGCCATGGGTTGCGGTACCACACAATAACAGCCCTGCGGCTCGATGTGACGGAGCGTTCTCCACACATAATTTGGTCCAGACCGTTTTGTCTTTATCTCATTTTCCTTCAGGGACGTTGGATGCGGGGGATAAGAAACGTTTGCGAAGCCATTGCTTGTCTTTTTGGCTGCCGACAACCTGACCACCGATGGAATGTAGTTGTTGATCAAGCCATTGGACTCGCTTGGAAGCATGAAATCAAAAACCGAACAACTCTGGAAGATTACTTCTAAAAGAGAAGCTTGGAGATAAAGGGGGGGAAAAAAAAGCAGATGGAAGCAGACCTGACAGAGGGGAACAGAAATAACATGAAGCACTGATAGACATGGTTGGG
Source organism: Fundulus heteroclitus (assembly GCF_011125445.2). Lineage (NCBI taxonomy): Eukaryota > Metazoa > Chordata > Actinopteri > Cyprinodontiformes > Fundulidae > Fundulus > Fundulus heteroclitus. The sequence continues at coordinate 31,298,362 of NC_046381.1, read as the reverse complement.
GGGGAAAAAAATAAAATATTCAAGGCAACAAACAATTTCATAGCAGTGAGGTACAGCAGCAACAGCCATGCACTTGCCAGAAAAATCTTCATTTCTATGTAAACAGCTTTGTAGGAGCAGGGATGTTTGTGTAGAAATGGCACATTTGAATACAATAATTTGGGTTGACACACAATGCACACACCTGAAAATGGTTTCTTTTTCAATATACCTTCGAGGGTGAAAGACCGCATGCGACGTTTCTAAAACTGAGCAACACCCAACATTACGGTCTCATTTCTGCTCAGCTGGGAAACCTAAGAGGCGTAGAAGTTTGTGGCGAGAATCGTTTTCCCTTCGATTCGCCCGTGCCGTCGCCCCCTTGCTGGGAATCGGTCTGATGTCATGAATAAATGCATGTCATGCCGCCACGGTGCATAACACGCCGCTTTCCCACCCAGGACGAACCATTTCGATTCTCAACCTCATTTTCCTTCCCCCATTGTTTTCGCTCCTCTGCTGAATGGCCTCAGATGGACTTCCCTCCAGAGCCGGAGCCAATCGGGAAGGCCTGCCTCCTGCTTCTCCAGAAATCGTCTGGTTGACTTTGCTCACACCCTCGGCCAAAACAGGGGGGCTGCCAAGGGTTTAAATCCCTAAAGTCTCAAATGTTGAATTCTTATCTAGCCAAAGGACTGGCTTTCTTTTTCTTAAAGGCCCTCTTTTATGTTGGCCTCTGTATTCCAAGCATTACAAGATAAATCTCAGATTGAAGTAGATTTTCTCGTGATATGTCCAATTCCTCCCTATATGTCCAATTTCCCTCTCTCTCTCTCTCTCTCTCTCTCTCTGTCTCTCTCTCTCTCTCTGTGTCTCTGTCTCTCTCTCTCTGAAAAGAGGCCTGCAAAACCTGAAAAACTCCCACCAACCATGGATAATGAATTTCACAGGGAAGAGGATAATTTACAGGTCCATGCATTAAGGCTACTTCCTGTTTTTACCTGAAGTCGCAGGTCCAGGAAAGCAAATAGTTGCAACATTAGATCAAGGACATTCTATGATATCAAATGTCCTAATGACTGATGTTACCTAAAGCTGGCTCACTGTATACAACTCGGAGCAATATAAAGATTTCTTTGCATCGCTATTTGACTGTAGTGTTTAATTCAGCACTGTTGTTTTGACACATGGCAGCTAATAGGACAGATTAATCCGCCATCTTTTCTAATAGGCAGCGGGGTAACTATGATCCATCATGAGAGTCCTGTGGTGTGATGACCTTGAGAAAGAAAATACTGTGGTTTCATAGTATTTACGCAGTTTAATATAAATATGTGTTTCAAATAAAGGGCTTTGTATTTGTTGAATGCAAGGGAAAAATGTAGAGGCAACTTTATCGACAGCTGGAGAAAAAGTCTGGTCACCCTGGTTACACCAGTGTTTTGTTGCCATCTTGTTATAAACACTTTAAGCTATAAGAATGGTGAGACTATTGTTTAAAACGTGTCTCACCTGGATTTTGAACCTCGACTTCCCGTGCCTGCTTATAACTATGCATCCATCTCATGTCATGACATGATAAAGTTTGCTATGGTCTTAAAACCAGATTCAGAAGGATCCTTCACAAGACAGAGACCAGATGAACAAGAGCATGAGTTAAACAGTGTTTTTTTTTTTCCTTTCCACATTTAGATCCAAGGTTTGAGTGGTCACAAGCTGTATTTTAAGGGATCTGTAGTCAGTATATAAGATTTTAGTTCTGGTTTAAATAGACCATTCAGTGCTGTGCTTGTCTAATTCCATGGTCCTACTCTTAAACTGGGTTTTAAAGCGTCTCTGTCCTGTGTAAAAATATCTACTTCAGGTTTTATTTAAGATTTGTTTTAGACTGTTCAACAAATCTCACATGAGGGACTGAGACTAGATTGATAGTGAGCTAGTGTATGAGATACATACCACATTAATTCCATTCAAATTAGGAAAAAGTCGAAAAACAAATCAAGATGAGTTAATTGTTAAATGAATTTGGGTGTACTGTGATGTACAGCCATTGAGATTGAGGCATTTTGCACATCACTTTAGATTTAGTATTCTAGTATAAATCATAATTTGAATTCCAGCAAATTATGATCTTGAGCATTATTCTAAATCCTGACGCTGGAGAGGACAGTTTGGACTGTCGTCCTAATTGGAACTAAAGTTGAATATTCAGTCTAAGCATTTTACATCATGCAGTAGAGATGATCAAATGCAGTCCAGACTGGTCCAAAAGTGAGGAAACTGCCCTGCAGTTCAGCCATTAGTCCATTGGTCTGAGGCAAATGGACAGCATTGTTAACAGCTAACAGTCAGCCAGTCACATTATGCTCAGTGTTTACCAATTGTTTGCATGTTTTCTGTCTCTCTGTTACCATTACTGTGTTCTACCGAAGTCCCAAAACGCTGCCAGATAAGCGTTTAGGAGTGGTGGAGGTTGCTGCGGTGCTTAAAACTCACCAGGGCAACAACCAAACTACTTCTTTTTCTACTTCCCAAATGGGAGTGCTAAACAGCGTCAGAACTAAAGTACCCAGCATCACATGCGGGGCTCATATTAGGAGCTGAAAGCCATACGCTGACAGCAACTGGAGGGTGCTTTGTAAAATTCACTTCGCTGAGAGAAATACTGCTGGAATATTGCAAAGTCTTGTGGCGTTAGGCCTCGTTATAACCCAAGTGAAAAGGGCAGATTTAAATATGGCGATCTATAGACGATGTGTTGCCCAACATCGATGTTATTCAGAACTAATATCCTATTTTCTTTCCTGACATGGCAGACGTTTAAGAAGTTTAGATTTTTTCACTTCTGTTTTTTGTGCGCCTGTCTTAACTTTGTGGCGTCCGTCAGCCTCCCATTAGCATACAGATAGTATCTCTTTGTTTTTCTCTTTGAGAAAATACAGTTTTAATGGCTCTTTACAGCAGATAAAATCTGAAGGTGGGAGCATAGTTATTTATTTTCCTCTTGAGTGCCACCAGCACACTTTCAGGGGAAGGGTGCTCAAACAGCACGTCAGACCTCTGTGAGGGACTTTGCCATGGGAGATATAGATTAAGTTTCAGGTTGGCCGAGCAGAAACTGTAATGATTCTCACTGTCTGCCCTTGAAATTACCTTCTCATCGCTTACTCATACTGATACACACAGTCACGTTTTTTTTTCTTCTTTTTTTTTCTCCTCTCTAACTCACCCGGTTCCAGTCGCAAATTTGAATAATGGCAAATGCTTTAACGCTTGGAGTGAGTGCATCATTTCAGGTTAAACCTGGTGGTCTTTTACATCCTTTCATACCCTGTCAAATCCCGCTCATTTAGGGGTAGAAATAGGCTGCGGCTCCTGCTTTTGTTTCTCCCTAACTCAGCGAGTAACTCTGAACTACCCTCAAAACTCCCCACAGAAGATGTCAAAACAGATTAGCTTCTCTAAAATCCACTCCCCAGATTAAATGATTGTACAAATCAAACTGGCTTTGAGGCTTTGCATAATTTATGTTTTTTCTCCCTCTTTAGAAATTCGGTCTTTGAGTTTTTACTTCTCTGTTGTGTTTGAGCCTTGACAGACTATTAGTCCATAAATCAATGAGGATGATATATGAGACTTCCAGTGCCACTGGTATAAACCGTTCTGTTTTCTGTGATATTATTGCCATGTATCATCCGTGTTGGGTAAATTACACATTCACTAACTTTTTCTCATATGAGCTGAGTGTAGCATTCAGTTCATCAGTAACATGACAAGCGCAGAGTATTTAAAAACCTTTTATTAGACAAAATATTGGCTGGAATATTCCCAGACACTTGAATTTAATACGATGTTTGATCATGATTTGTCTCCTACACTGCAAAAAGGGAAGTAAAAGTAAGTTAGATTTTCTTGAGCTGAGTGTATTTCTCCTTGATATGAGCAGGTAAACAAAATTATCTGCCAATGGAATGATTATTTTGACCCTTAAAATAAGATGAATAGCTATACTGCACTTACAATAAGATGATGGAGATGGGTTATTCCTGTTTTAAGTCCAAAAATCGTATTCCATTGGCAGATGATTTAAGCTTGCCTGCTCAAATCAAGGACAAATACACTCAATAATATAATTACTTACTTTTTGTTCCCTTTTTGCAGTGTAATACATACAGTGCCAGACAGACGTTCAAACAATCAGCCATCAATCTCATATTGATTTTGGACTGTTGATAATCAGAATTGTAGTTTTGTTTCTCATTTAAAATGCTAATAAAAAGAGAAAAAAAAAACTTTAACTAGAATTTAAAATGAAAGTTTGGTGAACATTGAACATCATGGCTTCTATTAACGTACAAATGATAAAAATGATACGTTATTGTTGCAAATACATATATACATGCATACACTCTCACTAATATTTGGTTAAAATGGCTTCAGCAAACTCCACCTGAACCGCACACCTTTAGTAAACGTCATCAAGCTAATTTTGTTTGCATACTTGACCCAGCTTTTCAGTACAATAGATTCAAAGTTGCGGTCATTTCAAAACCGAAATGAAACCAGTCAAGCACAGTAGGGGGAGCATAATGCTGCGGGGGTGTTGTGCCAACAGCTGTTTAGATACATTGGAAAGAGTATGCAACATAGACAGAGGACTTGGTCCTGACTCTTTAACTTCACGTCACATTGACAGCTAAGGGGATGAAACCTAAACACATTTGGGAAATGGTCACAAACACACATCCAACATGGCTTTGGAATGGCTGAAACAGCTAACATGAAGCTTGTGGAAGGCCCTGGCCTCAGTGATGAGTCTATACCATATGCTTTTTGTAATCAACAGCTGATTTGATATATTTTGGTTCTCCTCTTTATTGGGCTTGTATTTTAGGTGACTTGAGGAAAGAAGTTATTTGTCGTTTCACAAACCGCAACATTCGCCATAGAGCTGCGTTTCTCGTCCAAAACATATTAACCAGAAGGCCTTAGATACAGGTTTTTGGTCTATGTGTATATCTAGTTGAGAAAATTATAAATATTAAGCAAACTGTAGGTGAAGTCTTGAATGTTCATTGTTTCACAATCATTCATTCTGACAAGCCTCAGAATACCAAAGTTGTTTCCTAAATTAGGTTTTTATTTTCCCTTTCCTTGTCCTGCACTGTTCCCCTTTGATGACACTATGAATATGGGGGTCACCTTTCATATGGAGCTGATGCATGCCCAAGGTCTTGGCCAGCTTAATCTGTCAAGATGTTTCACAATAAAGACATCCCTCTATTAACATCAATCCAGAAAAGTTTCTCTTCCCACAAGGTTCTCTTGTGCCTTAAGAGGCAGATACAAAGACATGAGAAAGGCACATTTTCCCCAGGAAGTTAATAAACATCCTTTAAGCAGAATAAAATAAGTTGTTACTTCCACTAATAACAGAGGGTACAGGTACTATTATAGTGGTGTTCCCTACCTTATAACTGAGTGTTGTACCCTAGTAGAGCCAACAAATGAATCTGACAACATGTGAATCGATGACCTGTTCTATAGGAGAGAACACAATGTTTTCTCTTTCTGTGCCATGGGGTAGTTATCCCTTCATGACAAATTAAAAACGCTGGAATTCCAATCAGGCTTCTTCCAAAACTATTTGCAGCATCCATGTTGCCGTGGTGTAAAGTAGGACAAAGAGATGACAAACAGTCATTAGGGAAGCAGCCTTCCATTCCATGAATATATCTGCTTCCATCTCCTAAAAGTCAAACCTTGTCTGATGTAATTTTTCGACTTTCAGAGAAAGTTTTCAAACTGTCAAGAAAGGCTGTGCTATGAGCAGTGTAAAAATAAACATGGAGCAATGCACCACAGGGTTTGGAGACTGCACAACCTAATGCTTTCACAGACTAAAATTGAGCGGAACTTAAATAAAAGCCCACGTGAAACATCATAATCAATGTCTGTACATAAAATACCCCGAGTTGCATTGTGTAAAAAGAAACTCTCAGTAAAACCCAGATCTCAGTCAGTGATTAGTGATCAGATTTTGACCAATCTGTATAATCTGACCCAATCTGTATAATATGATTGAACTTGACTTTGTAAAGTGCCTTGAGATGACATGTTTCATGATTTGGCGCTATATAAATAAAATTGAATTGAATTGAATTGAATTGAATTGATTACATTTATTGGATTTGTTGCCACTTGTGGCCACCTGCCCTCATGTCTGCACACATTCCTGCTACTCTTTTGTCTTCAAAGTTGCCAAATACATTCAGGAAATTGCCTCATTTCCCCAAACATGTATCCTTTTAAATGCTTAGATAGAAGAGTTTTCTCATTCAAAAGGAGCATGTCACCATGTTGGTGTGAATTTAACCCAGGTCAGTGAAAATATGATTCCTGTTATTTGGATGCAATCTGTCTATCAATTAAAATATCCCTGAAGATGCTTTTTACTGACCAACACCGAGCAGTGGATCATATCACACTAGTTTTAGCTAAACACATCAACTCCCTGTATGTAAAAGGATGTTTTCTTAAAAGAAAATGCTATAAACCATCTGCAAGGAACTAGATGATAAAGGGCTTAAATACATCTCAGAGTTAATTATCAGAATGGAACCAGTTAGATCCCTGAGCTCACCAGAGATATGCTCACTCTGTGTTTTTAGGACTAGAACTATGCTCCTCAGCTCTCAAACCAACTTGCTGAAAACCTGAGATGTGGCTCCTTTAAAATGTAGGACCGATAGCTTTAATGTTTGCTGCAGCAAAATGTCCAAGAACGCTTTATCAGGTGACTTTTACCATGTTTTTTAAATTGTATTTCATTACTTAATTCTTTGACCTGTTCCAATAGACCACATGTTGTTGGTTGAAATTAGCTTGCATCAATAAAAAAAATCAATTAAATTAACGCGTTAACTTTGTTAGACCATAACGGCAACGATTTTTAATGCGTGTTAATCGCGCGTCAAAACACACACACCATTCCTTATGTTTTTTTTTTACTCGCAGAGCTTTTGCGTAGTTCCAAGAATGCAAGAGACTGTAGCAAAACAGACCCGTGCTTACTGTTGCCAAATCCACTTATTTTATGCAACATTGAGCTTCTGTTTTCTAAAGCCGCTTGTAAATTTCATGATTCGCGGGTTGTGTTTTTTGTGCTTGTTTTTGAAAGTGAAGTCGCTTATTTGGGCTCTAAAATCATAAATAAGTGACGATAAACAGGAGACCTGCTTGCGCTATAGACACTTCAAGCATAACCAGCTGAAATATCCCTCCGCCTCATTATGCACTGGAGCGCATCCTCCTCTAGAAAAACATAGGAGCCGACGGTAGTAAAGGCACAGGGAGCAACTTTGCCCGTATTTTCTGCAGTTTACGGCTGCAATAACCGGTGATAACTGCTGAAAGTAGATTATGCGGTGCAGATCACCATTTTAAGCAGACATTGGTTCTGAAGATGAGTTTTTACACGCTGATAACATTGCAGAATCTCAACCAATAAACCCTACTTAATGCTTATTAAATTGTCTCTGTATTTGAAAAACTATCCTGAATCACATTACCAGATGAAGTACCCTGGAATTTCAGTGTCAGCACATAAAGCTGTGCTAACCAGTTCACTTTCAAGGCTATTGAGCTCCTGTCCAGTTGGAAGCAATGTTTAAGACTCTGGAATGACCTGCAATTTTAAAACCTTTTTCCAGGCTTTAAAAATATTATTTATGAATGTGGATATAAACAGAATGCAAAAATATACAAAGACATTATTGTTGTTGGTTTGAAAGCTCAGGATTAGATGTGTGTGAGAGAGTGAACAAATGAACAATAAAACGTATGACTTTATTTAAATGTAAAATGTATTAATTTATATGTAAATGCTTAATACCATTTCTATCTTTGTTTAGGAGGCAAAAAAATAGTTCGGCATGAAATATTTATTTATTTACACATTTGTTTACACATTGTGTGAACATCAGGCCATTATGATTTGTGATTTAGCCATTATAGGCCAGAGTTTATATTTTATGGCACCAGCGTGTTTTCATTCGAATTCTGAAACGTGGTTGAAAAAAAAAAAAAAAAAAAAAAAAAAAAAAAAAATATATATATATATATATATATATATATATATATATATATATATATATATATATATATATATATATATATATATATGTATGTTTTGTAAAAGCATGTCTTTTACTAGTGTCATTTATTGCAAAATTGCATATTAAAATGTCCAAATAGGCTTTTACACAAATAAAAATATAGAATATGCGATTAATTTGTGATTACTCTTGCAATAAGTATTGAAATTATGAGACTAATCGTGTTTAAAAATTTTAATCGTTTCACTGCCCTAATTAAAATAATAATGATACGACAGAAGACACATTTCCTTGCCGGACACATGCACAACGCACATCTCAGAAAGCCATTGCACCGCTGCGTGGACAACAGAGGGCTGTGTGCCTCCTGCTACGCCTTGCCCCGTCAGAAACTCAGGGAAGTATTTGGTTACTTCCATATTTGTGTCATATCGTCGTACATTATATCGAAAACCCATGCACTTACTGCATGGGTTAAAATACACAACATGTTAAAAAGAGTTGCATAGTGGTGAAATAAAGCCTTTTGGTGGGCCAGTGAACATTTAAGTGATTCAGACAAGCCTTTGGAGAATGTATTGTGGTGAGATAAGACCAAGTTTGAGATCTTTAGCGATACCTCAGTCCTCTGTGTTTGGAAGAAGAAGATTAAAGAACACCATCGACACACATGGAAGCATAGTTTGGGCCCTTTAGTCTGCTGGACTGGACGACTTTACCACATGTGTCATATAATTAATGGATGAGAACCTTCTTCATTTACCTAGAGCACTGAAGATAAGTCATGGATGGGTCCTCCAGTATGATAACGACACAAAACATATCACCTAGGCAACAAAGAAGTATAAATTGCACATAAACTTATAGAGTGGCCTCGCCGGCCTATAGACATCAGTCCTGCAGACAATCTGTGGAGGGAGCTGAGGCTGTGCAAATTATAGCCGACAATCCATAAAAGGTCAAATAATATTCTGTCTATCTCCATTAAACCAAAACCACCAAAATAATTTTTCAAGCGAACAAAGTTAGATAATTGGTAGGTGAGTAAACAATTATTTCCCCTGCTGTAAATGTAGTCTACGGTCTTTTCTGTATTTAACGTGGCATATTTTCTAATTTCCCCTCATCGGGTCTTCTATCATTCAAACCACTGAGAACCAAAAATTGCCAACCAGACAGATGATTAATATCCTTCACTTTGCCTCTTCCTCCCTTCTCCATCAAACTGTCACAAATCCCCGCCATTAAAATGGAAAAGTTTGCAGCACTCTGAAAACTTGTAGGTGCTTGTGATAAGCCGGTTTCCTTCTCCTACATTTTGCCTGGATGCAGGTATTTTGTTCTCTCTGCTTGAATCTACTTCATGAGTTGTCACAGCTGCCATCACCGCAAGGAAACGGCAAAGCTCAAGAAGGAAACATTCAGCATCTCCTTTCTTTAGAAAAAAAAAAAAGACTTTTACCTATTTTGACTATTTATTCCTAAGTGTACACCGATAAGGCACGCTTTCTAACCAAATGGGGAGCAGGGTGGAAGGGAAAACACTGTTTGGATGTATTTTCATATGACTTGACGCAGTCTGATTCTATTTATATTGAACAGGCACATTGTTATTTCAGTATTGAATTGGTGCCCTGCGAGATTGTCTTCACAATACAAACACAGCCTGCACACTTTGACAGTGTGACACTTTAATTTTCAACAAAGTCTTTCACCTGAATTACCCTGATAAAGTGAAAGAGATTACCTTCATAAATGTATTTCTACTATATTGGAAAACTCTGCGTCCCGTCCTCCTTCCTCCGTCTTCCAGGTATGCGCTGCAGAGCACTTTTTGCTAAGGCGAGCCGCCACAGAGAGACGGTTTCTTTCCTCAGGCGTGTCTCTGTGATGAACACCACACGGCCTGATCAGTCCGCCGCACTTCTATGGGACAAACTGATCTCACAGGCACCATCGCAATTAAATAATGATATATGCACATATTGCTTCTTCAGCTTTTATTTTATTTCCTCTAATGATTATATTGTTATATTCAATGGATTACCAGCATGAGCGCATGAAACCAAAGTCAGTTTGTTTTCCTTGTGCAAACAATGTTGCAAATTAAGTACATTTTTATTCTGTTTCTTCTTCCCAGCCCAAAGTAATGTTGGCTTTTTTTTTTTTTTTAGATTTGGAAAGAACAGGAGGGACGAGGACAGGGTGGAAAGAAAGAGCTCAAGAAGATCTAAAGTTGAAGAACCACAAGGATATAACCATGAGACTGTCCAAACGAACCAGGAACAGGAAAGGTAAGCACCAATACTTAACTTGCTATCAGCTAAAAAGATTAAGTGATAATTGAAAAAAAAAAAAGATTAATACATTATGTCTGTTTAGAAAATTTGCAAAAAAAAAGTTTTGTTCAAACCAATAGCAGTCTAGGCATTACTAATCCTCCGTTTCTTGGGAGAAATGATATTGATGACTTCCTAGTAGGTGTAGAGTAAACAAATGGACCCATTATATCATGTAAACTCCAGATTCGGTGCAATAATCTTTACTTGAAAGCTGCACGTTCAAAGTAAGAGCAGCGCGGAGTTTAATCAGTGAGGTCATTCTTTCTGTCAAACAGCAGATGTAAAACTCCTGGTCCGTATGTAGGGATTAAAGCAGCACCGTGCTTGTTGCATCGCAGTCTTTTTCAGATCCGGACCATGCAGCATGTCAATCCGGAACCTTTCCCTGATGTGGGGAAACAAAACACATGATTTAAACACATAGAAACGTGGAACGTCTCACAGTTTGGTAATTTATGCATGTGATATACCAAAACTCCAAAGATCCAAGTGGCATGTAAGTGGGCCCTTATGCCAACGTTCACAGTCAGAGAACAGTAACAGAGATCATGCCTTGTCTGCTGCGACCTCTCAGCCTGTCTCAGAGGCAGCAGGTTTTTAAGGAACTTTTCTTGAACATTGAAGTCCCAGTAAATTTGGGTTATTTTTCTATTCTTATTTTTTTAAATCATTTAAATTTTTTATTTTAATTTTTTGGAGATTTTTCACAGCTCTAGTGGCTCGGTTTTTACCACAGTAGGCTGACAGGAAGGGGGGTAGAAGAGGGGGAGAGAAATGCGGCAAAGGAACAGGAGGTCAGAGTCAAACCCGGGTCACTACCTGCTACACCACCAGCGGACCCCAAATCATTTCAACTTTAATAGACTGTTGGTCCATTAAAAATAAAAACAAGGCAAACTATTTAAAAAAACATTATAAATTACACAAATACCAATGCCTCCACAGGTCTCACTGATACCGTGGCCCACTGCACTTGGGACTTGTGAGGGACACCAGTACCACCTTCTCAGACTGGTTTAGTTGGCTGATAAAACCATACATCAAAGTTCATAGCGCCACATTTAAGGTGTTCACTCTGGTATTTGTAAGCCGTTCTGTTGCACTAGTCCATCTTGGTTTCCTCAGAAGTACTTGCAAGGTGTACTGTCATTATAGGCCACCTGCAGCCTTCGCATACTGGCTGTCTTATATTTTGACCAAAGGTGAGCCATGCACACAGGAGACACTGATGTAAGCCAAGCCATCAACAAGAAGCTCCTGCAAAGTTCTATCATTGGAAACAAGAGGTGGAAGAAATTTGCCATATGCCATTTACTTAGTCAGCGTCTACAGACAGTCTGTCTGAAAACAGTCTGAATTCTAACCTAGAGCCACGGTACTTGGGCCTTTTTATCCTATATTAGACATAATAGATGAGCTATTTTTCTTTATTTATTTTTTTCAGTTTGAGTACAAGAAAATATTTATAAAATTCACGTTACCTTATGCAGAAGAAGAAATGTCCTAACGAGGGTTTTTAACAATAACCCAAGGGTTTGGCCAGTACAGCCTGCTGACCTTAATCAAGTAGAAATCTTTTGAGTTCACATAAAAGTGCTATTTCTGTGAGAAAACCCAGAAATGCAGAGGAATTATAGAATTTGGGTAGAAATACCTGTTCACAAGTGCCAGAAGTTGGTTGAATCCATGAAAAACACATGAAAAACAGATGTGAAGCAGTTCTTAGAAACCATCAGTGGTGCTCAGCTGCCATCCTCATCAAAATTGCAGGAAGAAAGTACAGACACAGAAAACACAAATAACAAAATTAAAAGTAGCATCTGTTCTCTCATAAAATGTGTCTGACTTTAAATTTTTCAACATTCCCATTCCATTTTTGGGTTTATTTGAGGTTCTTTCTTAGGTGTAAGTCAAAATTCATGTTTTTCAGTGTTGAGGGGCACCGGCCAGACGAGTGTGTATAAACGCTTTTAAACTTTTGGCTCCCATGTGACTTCATGCTGGGAATGGCTTCAGAGGCCAATCAGTGCTTTTTCTGCCGTTCTCTGTCCAATCAGAATAATTCAGCATACCTGTCAATCAAAGTCACACCCCTGGTAGCTAAATTGTGTAGACGCAAATGTCACTCAAGCATACAAATGCAAATGTAGGAGTCAGACGACAACAATGACAAGACAGAACAATAATGGCAGCAGCAAAAGAAAAATCATAATTTATTTACAGAAAAATTATTTCACAAGCTTTCCTCTGAAGGAAAAACAGAGGATGAAGGGATTTAGACCAGACCGAGTAGCCAGACCGTGGAAAGATTTATGTTTAAGTCCAGTTTATCGTCGTGTTGGAATTGCCGGCCCAAAAAAATATATTGTAATAATTTTTAGTTTAACTCACTTTATATCTTATATAGTTATTAATTTATACACAGCTGTACATTCTTAAACTGTAAGATTGGACATGTATTTCGTGAAATGTTTCTTTCCATTTTGGCTGCACGTTGTTTAGATCCGCTCTGGATTCTAGTTGCGAGTTCTTGATGTCAGTCCTAAGGCCCTGTGCATTTAGTCTGATTGCATGGTGCTCATTATAGCAGCGAAATCAATGCAACTCAGCGTCTGTCCTATTGTGTTGCTACTGAAGGCTGTCAATTTCTACAGAATACTCCGTATATCCTGTTTTGCGTCTTTTGGCATTGGAGGACATCGGGGTGTCCACAAGAGTCAGGCATTGCAGCGGTGTTGCTGCCTGCAGCTCATGCCTCACAGACGAGCCCCGTTTAATTCTCTTCCAATGAGAAAGACAATATTGGTAGCGGAATGAATGAAAAGACAGCTTGCCTTCCTTCGTTGTTCTCCACCAGCCAAATGAACTCAGTAATCAAACTGCCGTCGGTAATGACAGCTAATTGAATAGAAACAATAGAGCTTGATAGCGCAGCCTTTTACAGTGAGGGAAGAGAAGGATGGATGGCTGTTGAAAACATGAGAGAGAGAGAGAGAGAGAGAGAGAGAGAGAGAGAGAGAGAGAGAGAGAGAGAGAGAGAGAGAGAGAGAGAGAGAGAGAGAGAGAGAGAGAGAGAGAGACTAAACTGTCACAAAGGCTTTCCTACTGAATGGAACATCTGGAGGTTTTGCTCACATAGCCCCTTCCTTCGTGGCATTGAACTGTGATTCGCAGTGAAGGTCCTATCCATTCAGGCTATGAACCTCCCTGACTGCGGGCCTAACACGTTTCTTTCAGTCTCCTCTGGAAACCAGCAGGTCTGTTTTTCCATCCAGACCCATCTCCTTTAGAGCAGCTCCCAAACGGCAGAATCAATACAAAAACACAGCGGGCATGAGATATGTTCAGTGCCTCAGAGAAGTATTCATGCGTATTGGACATCACATTTTTTTTTTTCACATTTTGTTGTGTTGTAGCCTCAAACCCTCAATGTATTTATGGGGGATTATATGCGATAGAACAAGACAAAGTAGCTCATGATTGTAAAGTAGGAGTAAAGTTATGGTTTTGAAACACCGTTTATAAAGAAAAGTCTGAAACGTCTGCATTTACTTTTCATCCCACTATGCTCTGATTGATTGGCAAAGTTAAAGCTATAGTTGGTAATCCTGTTCAGAAACACTTTTTGTTATACTGGGTAAAATCGCCCTTCCATCCTGGCAGTTGTCATAATACATCATGTATTCTGAAAGGCCTGTAGAAACTGATCAATCCATGCCTTTCACACCAAAGGGCAGGGAGGAAAAGAGCAGGTAAGACGTTCTTGTGCATGCGCTGTTATCAAAATACACGGCAATCCTGAATCCAAGATTAGTTAGGTCTTTGTAGCAGGGGTGACCAAAGTGAGGCTTGTGGGCCATAGGAGGCGCTAAGAAGGATTTTGTGTGGCTGCTGACCTTGATTCACGAATGGTCAAATGTAGGCTACAAAATTGCTTTACATGACTTATCCTCAAAAACAGACCTTGGAATATCCTTTTATTAAAAATACCTAATTACAGGTGTTGTTTCCAAAGAAATAGCGACATATAACTCATTGTAGTTGCTCAGGACAGACCTCTCTTTTTTGAATAATTAACAAAAGACAACTAATATTAGTACATTTTGTATTTTTATGTTAAACAAGCTGTTTATTTTTAGGCATTGCACAGTTAGTTTATCCATGAGCAGATCCAAATAAAATAATGTACAAACCATTTAAATTACGTTTTTTAAGGTTTTGCCGTGTACTATGGACTTGCCGTTCTTGGCCTTTGTGGCACAAAGCTTTGATACAACTATCCAAAGATTAAATATTCACCAGGAGCAGGACACTGACAACACATTTAAAGCCAGAGCTACAAAAAAAGGCTTTAGATAAAAGCTTATTTGTGTGTTAGAAGGGCTCAGTTAAAGTCTAGGCCTAAATTGCAAACTAGGGCTGGGCAATATAGTCTAAAATCATCATGCAAGACTTAGCCAATGTACAATAAAACTAACCAACCCCCCCGCCCCCTTCTTGAAATTAATGATTACAGACATTCCTTCTAATCTGATTGACCGTAAGCTATTTTGCAAAAATGAATAGCCAACTATTTCAGTCTCTAGATGTGCAAAGCTAGTGAAAGCACACCCTAAAGGTGTTTCTGCTGTAAATGCAACAAAAGTTGGTAATGCAAAATATTAATGCAACAATACTGAAATCAAATGTTTGCCACACATTTCAGATTGTCAATATAAGAACACCTTATGATCAGATATAATTCTGCCTCCTTTCCAAAACGATCCTCTACCTTGAGTTGGTCTGTTGCATAATTGTCCAGTAAAGTACCCTGAAGCTCATGGCTATGATATGACAAAATGTTCAAAAGCAATCAATATTATATAAGGCACCAAATACACACTGTGTACATCATGTCCTTCTCCATTTTCTCAGTGCCGTCGCACATTCCTGCTGCTTTGTCTGGGACAGATTCTCATTCCCGTCTTGTTTGTGTCTGCCCCGCTTGTCTGAGCTCCCACCATGTTTCCTATACAGGAACTCAAGCTTATTCTTTCTCTTTGTACCTCTTCCCAAATCCTATCTCTCGGCCCACTTAGGAATGTGCCTCAGTTAAAGGAACGAGAGTCCTCAGGGAAATTGTGATTTGTAATAGTAGACCAATGTGCCATCATGCCGACATTCACAGCATTAAGGTTCAGGAGCCCGACAGTACAGACATCCATTATTTCCTGTGTTATTTGGTGACACTGCTGTTTTACACTCCTATGGTGATTAATTCCATAGCCATAGCTGTCCACCAAAACTAATCTGAGCTGATTGATTATTTTGCTGACATAGAGACTGGACATCTCTGAGTGCCTTTCAGAAATTATTGAACTGATCAATTCAGGCTTATAAAGCTGCTTTTTGAGCCCGTAGCTGCACCCAAAGTGTCTGCTCAGCTGACATTTGTGATCATTAATTCGAGCAGACAGTTTTGACAAGTGCTTTAAGTGATTAAAAATAGGAGTCAGTGAAGAGGTGAGGTAGATTATTTCATAAAAGGTTCCCTGCTATAAAGGAGCTATGATCTTATATTTAATGCTCTGACCCTAATATGATTCTTGTAAATTATGGTTTGGCCTGTGATCCTCACAGACGCAATCCATTTATTTTAGGTTAAAGATGATCCAAATTGATATCCATCCAGAGTCACGTGGGCTCTAAATGATGGAGATGAGAGTACATAAAACTTTGACATCATTACTGGAGCAAAGGGTAATGCATCAACGCCACAATGAGTGGTTATAAGCAGTATATTCTCCATTAAAATCTGGCTGTTTTTTTTTTCTTCTTCTACAAAGCACCTGTGCTTCGTCGTTTCCTTTCTCATCACAGAAGCATATTAACCTGCAGGGGGGCAAAATATAAAAACCGCTGGTGGTAATAACAACTCAATTTGGGTTATTTTTCTAACCCAGCCCTAAGTCCAATGTGACCTGATCTGTTAGGCTTTGGCCCGGGGTGGATAGTGAGAAGTTTGACCCAAAGTGTGTTAAAGTGTGTCTAACGTCTAAAGTGCCCAGCAATGGTTTAAAAAGATGACATGGGTTGCTAAACAACTATTATTTGAGTTAAAAGGGATTATGTAGCCATTCATATCCTATATTTTCTAAATCCTTGTAGGGTTACATGTGTGTTAGTAAAACTATCTAGCAGTCAGTGGTCACAAGGGTATATGCAACACATTCTCTCTCCCAACTCATCAATATATTTGTCAAGCCCCCTGTGCATCAGATACTGATGCGACCTGTCTTGTAATATATTGACAAGACAGGTGCACGATAGGTTGACACAAAGCAACGAAAATTCTAGCCTACAGATTTTCTGTTGCTAGCTTTAGTAGTGTATGGTAACAGATATGCTAGTGTTTCTTCAGGTTTTAGGGGATGGGCAGTTTCACAGTTTGCAGTTCATGTAAAATTTTTGCAAGTTTCTGCCACAACCTGTCAGTCACCCTGTGCGTCAATAAATGACGAGAGGGGTACCCCCATGGCATTAGCATCTGCATGCAGGGGGCCTTGACCAACATCAACTTTTGAGGAGTTGGGACTGAGACTGAGCTGGTGTATAACCTGGACGGGGCAATATAAAAATAAAAAGATCAAAATATAAAAAACAAAACCTTTTTTATGAGAGGAAGCCAGAGTACACACAAATGCATACTAACATGCTAACTCTAACAGAAAATGGGAGGGTCCAGTGTGGGTTCAAACCCAAGAACAGCTGTGTCACCACAGCTGTTCTTGGGTTTGAAGACTTTTTCTGACAAACATGTAGATTTAAACAACAAAATTCACAGTCCATATTTAATATTGTATTAAATGTTTCTTGTAAATATGGACTTCATTACTAGTTTTCTAGTCAGAGTGTGAATATTGAACTTAAATAGCACCAATCTAGCAGAAAAAAGGTTAATGCTTTGTCAAATGACTCAACTTTTTCTCTAGTGTTAGCTTAAATCATTTCTCAACCCACCTGAGCATTGTTGTGCTGCAAAATTTGACCAACCTAAGATTTCTTATTTCCCCCTGTGGAAGCAGTTCTGTGAAGTCATTGTATACTTCAAATCGTGGTCTGTGACGAATGATCAGACCCTGTCTTGTCTCTTTTATAATCAAACTAGTTGGGTCACAATTCTTGACCCAATGTTTGGTTAGAGCTACCCAAGCCATGTGCCAATGGCACAAACCCAGCATTTGGGTTAAATAAAGGACCCAGATGCTTTTATAGTGTAGTGAGGCCAACAGAGCAAGCCAATTTTCTGGTTTCTTTTTGTCTGCAGACAGTACCCAAAAGACATAATTCGACTGGCTCATGTTGAGAGGCCGATGGATTCAACAAGTTCCCTGATTGGATCCATAGTAACCAGTAGGACTCATTCATCCAATAACATCAGGGGGAAGAGAAAGGACGAAAGACACACAGGCAGTGTGGTGTTGGTTGAGCTTCTATCAGTCTCTGGCTTATCTCTGCACATTCCGGTCCATTCCAATTTAATTTTTGTGTCCAAAGTGATTGGACGCAAAAAAAGAAATGTGACATTGTTCCGTCTCCATTTTCTACCCGGGCTGAGCACCATTTTCTCTTTCTCTGAAGCAGTTGATTATGATGTCCACTCCCTGTTATCTGCTTGGCTCTGCCTGACTTCTAATCAGCAACCAGCAGTCCTCTGCCACTCTTTTTTGTTACCTCTCCCAGGACCACAGCACAGATGATGACTTTTTCCCTTTTTTTTTTAAAAGAAGAGACAGCTTTCTGTTCTTTCTCAGTAGACTTCCTACTGATGCCAGGAAAACACAACCTGACCCTTGTTTCTAAAATACTCCGTACAATTTGCTTTTGATTAAAAAAAAAACTTGACTATGAGAACTTGCTTATCTAATTACCAAAAGAGTTAATCTTTTTTTTTTTTTGTTTAATATACATCAGGCATATTGGGCCTCCAGTCACAATTTTACACTGGGAAAAAAAAGCAATCTGCTTCAATTGTTCCCTTCCTGATGTTTTTTTTTTTCTCCCCTTTTTTGCTACCAGTGATATTGTTCCACTTTGTCAAACTATCTCATTATTTTTTAGTATGGTATCTGCATCTCATTTGCAGAGCGAGTTCAAAGGAAGGTCTTACTGCCTGATCGAGAAGAACGATGAGATTTGTAATTATATTGATACCTACAGGAAGTTAATATGATTATTAACACCACAAAACAGAACAATTATCTCTGTGATTGCATTACAAGCCAAGTTTCAACACCGAGATGGGTTGTCTGAGGCTTGTGTTTCTGCACAGACAGCTGTGTGCGGAGTCATTTACTGTTCTTTGATTAGATTCAGATTCATTCTGCCCTCCACCTGCACTTCAGAATACCGCGAGCATGTTATGATGAAGGCGTACCGCAAAGAAAAATCTATTTCATGAATCTCAATTTGAGAGTAAGAGAGCAAACACATTCTGTTTCATCAACCAAAACAATCCATATTGAAGAGGCATGCTTTCAAACTACTGAGTGTGCTGACTTGAGAATGAATATAAAAGCAAAGACCCCCCTCCAACCCTCCCCCCTTCTCACTCTTGTGTCATTTACGGTAGATTAAACATTGACCGACATATGGAGCTGGGGTTTGCTAGCTTTGTTCGCTCAGAACCTTGCTCCCTTAAGATCAGAATTAACATATATAAGGTGAAGAAACTTTGAATAAAGATTTTGGGTGACCTTTTTACACCAGCGGTCTATTTCTACAGTAGAGTGCCATTAAGAAGATCTCATAAACTAAACATGGGCGTGAATGCCATCACTTTTTGGGCTTTTAACAATTAATTTCATAATTTTTCATTCAGAGTGATTGTAGAACAAACAACTTGGGTGAATTTCAAGTCGAAGAATCTAAATGCAAATTTTAATTTGTTGTGAGCTTTCTATAATCCACACCTGGTCAGAAAAAACACACATCTAGATATACTGTGTACACACACCCACATTTACCTTGGAGAATATGTCCACCCCATGATTTTCTTGCCAATTACACCCTTCTCTTATGATTGTGACTGGATATGTGACCCCTCTTATATTCATATTATTTTTCTTTTTTTAACTGGCTGGTTTCCAGGGACCCAGCTTTTAAGCATTTTTCCACACATTTTCAACTTAAACCTAAACCTGCCCACGTAGATAAGTGGAATGCCTTGTAGAGAAAGGTCTGATGAGGAGACAAGACAAGGCCTGAACTATTTGTTTACAAGGAATAACTACTGTATGTTGGAAAGAGTTACACCTCACAAACTGTCAAGCATGAGGGTCTTTGTAAAGTGGATGAGGAAAAATAATGATTGGCCCCCAATTCTTCAGTATGCCTTTAATTAACAGCAACTGGTTTAAAGTTAGACATAACTTGGTATCCAGCAGAATTATACACCCAAATACCCATGAAAACTTGTTTTGGCATTTATTATGTGGGCTTTAGGTAAGCATGCCCTCAGCCTCAATATTATTAAAAGTTGCTGGAGTATTTAAAAGCCTAGTTTTTACTTGTAAGTCAGTGAATGTAAATTAAATTAACTAAAATAACTAAGCAAATTGTGTCAAAATGGGTTGTGCTGCTTGACAAATGAAGTCCTATTTTTTTCGTATGGCCACGCCCAAGTGTAGCTCAAAAGGCTGAAGATTAATTAAAAACTTGTCTTCTTTTTGGTGAGTGTATGCAAGCTTTTTACAAACACTGTAACAGCTTGACATGATCCTTCTCTCTGAAGGGAAATCTGACCAGTGGTAACATTCTTATTTGTTGTTTTAGTTGATTTGGACATGTTGGAAAACAGTAAAGTGTCATCTGACTGACAGACGTATTCAGTCAGTCAATTACAGAATGAACTTGATCTGCCCTGGTTGCCTTAGCATTCGACTGTCTAGACCGTCTATCTACTAAGAAAAAAATGCCTTTCCAATGCAGCGATCCCAAAAGATTAGGGGGAAATGCTGTTTTTCCTCTTGTTTCAAAGTACAAGCACTGGTGACACTGAGGGTCGACTAGAATATTTTTGTTTCCTAAGTTTAATTAAAAAAAGAACCCACAGCAGAGCTACAGCAGGATGCTTTGTTGTCCCATTTTCTCCCTTACATGATACTTTTTAAGCGACCTTGCTTTCTTTGCTAAATGTAATATCTGGTTAGAGGAGGAGAGAGAAGACAGGCCGGTAATTGGGGCTGTACAGTAATAATGTGTTTGGTGTGGGCCGCACTTTCCAGAGTGTTAACATACTGGGCCATTAATTGGCTAATGGAGTATATGTTGTACAGAACAGGGGTGGTCTCTGAGGAGAACGCGGGCGAAGGAGAGGAGCTGGCGGTGAAGCTGTTACAGGTTGCTGAAGTAAAACACTGTTAGCAGGGGTGGAAGGTTTGAGGCTAATGAGCAGAAAAGTGGCCGGCACATTCTGGCACTCTTGTCTGCTTTCAGAACAACTTTATTGCCGGATGTTTTTCAAACCATCTGGGGGAGTATTTTGAAATACAGAGCATAGAACAAGATTGCAATGGTTGCTTTTCATATGCTTAGACAGGTAGAACTTGGCAGTGAAATCTACTATATGTGTATATGTATATGCATATGAAATGCAGTTATGTGAAGTTTTCCCATTTTTAATATAACTGCTAAACCTTTAGTCTGTCATTATCTTGATTAGACATGATTAGCAGTCTTAAAACACCCTTCAAACTGTGGCATAGCTGCCTTATGTATCCATATACATATTTGATATCCAGCGAAGCCAGGGTACCACGTGTGTTTTGGACATGTCAGAGATGTGTCACAATTCAAAGGCGCCATATAAGGGACATATCTATACAGCTACTTCAAGTTCTACTCACATGTCGCAGCGTGGGTCCGATTACAGCATCATTCAGCCATGCAGCGCTACTCAGACACCCTGCGCTAATGACGGCTTGTTGACCGCAGCATGCCGAATGTTTAAGGTGGCTCCAACATCAGACAGCTGCTCTATCAGGGGCAGTTATCATTGCATGCACACTGCACTGGCTACACTGGAAGACGACTGAGCTATCAGCGCTAAGATGTTGCTTGTAGATGGTTTTAAGAATTAGGTGATAAATGAACTATTCTATATTGCTGGATTTATGTTGAATCCTGATTAAATGCTTGCAACAGCAAACCCAGACTTTTCATTACTTTAGTTTAACATTTAAATGTCAACTGAGCACAAACAGCCCTTGGCCTGGTGAACAATAAGGTATGTTACTCAGAAAGTTGTCCTGTTGGCTACTTAACCTCTTTTATTTCTCTGTTTTGTGTCAGAGAAACATTAGGACTGTTTTCATTTCAAATACCACAAGTGGATCTATTTATAACAATGTTTACCACATGGCTAAAAATAATACTCATTTTGCTACTAACGACCCTTTTATATACGTGTGCTTATTTACCTTTTTCATCTCAGACTCCTGCAGACTAGGAAGGAGGTCTCTTCTTTAGCTTGATGTTACCAGACTTGCCAAAGCCATTACCTCAACCCAAACATCAATAAGGCGTTTTTGTATGGATTTGATTTGTCCATAAACCACCAGCGGGTCTCTAAATCCCAGGAGAATGACATGAACCTGCAGTAATACCATTTCCACCTCATTCCCCACAGAGATCTGACATCACTGCGCAGGTGGAGAAGCTTGTGCAACGCTTTGTTTTCAATGTCATTTCTTCAAAGCGCAATTGAAAGCCCTCCACTTTTAACATTCTAAATTGCTAATTTGCTATTATATACCAGCTTCTCACATATTCATAAACACAACGGATAAGCTTGCTGTCACAGATGACGGCGCATCCTGGAACATTGCATCAGCCTCCCAAATCTCATTCTCCAGATAATACCAAGAAAATAGGATTGTGGACCGCTGGGAATAAACGAGGCAGGCTCCGGACAGGATGTGGGGAATCGGGTTAATCTGGCACTGAAAAATGGTGATTGTTTGAAATGCGATTACTGTTATTAAAACACACAGACCTGGGAGAGGCAGTTCTGCTGGGGATTTGTGCTGCGGTCCAAACCTGCCAATCATCTTCGTAGAGCAGCCGTGGGGGAGGGGGTCAGAGGTCAGCTATGACCTGAGGTAACAGGGAGGCTGTGGCAGCAGTAGGAGGTTGCCTGCTTGTATCTATGTGTGCATGAGTGCGTTCCCTTGTAGCGCATCCGACATCTGGAACCAGTGAACAGTTTGGTGGCTGGTGTTTCCTGGGTCACCTCAGTGGAAGTTCACCCACCCCCCCCTCACCCTACCCCCTTGCCTTCAGTGCCCTCAGTCCTCCTCTCTCCCCACTGTCCGTCTGCTTTCTCTCGCTGCGCCAGATCTCCTCACACACATGCAGCGTGAGTTTTGTTAGCTGCAGACAGATGGGCATTCACATGGAACCATTCTGTGAGACAGGAAAGGTCTGTGAAAGGCTGCGTTGTATGGCAGCGCTCCCGGGGGACTATCCACATGGAAGGGGGCATGAGAGAAGAAAAGGAGATTTCCTTCCCACCTTCTCTTATTTGCAATGCTAAGGAATGGATCAGCATGGTGCCGTGCTTTGCTTACATGCGTGAGCATGCACAGCTACAGATTGACATTCTTGCCCACTCTTCTTTGCAAAATACTCTGCAGTCAGTCAGACTGGATGGAAGCTGTCCGTGAACAGCAATTTTTTAAACCTATACCAATGGTTCCCAATTGGATGTAGCCAATGTTCCCCCTAATTTTCCATGTGTCTGGGCATTCATTGGACCTCTGTGAGCAACATCACATGTGCACAATGAGGCTACACCAGTATTGTTAACCAGATTAGTCCATGGTTTACAAAAATAATCAAATTACAGCAATTATCTCCTTTACATTCCATAGTTTAAATACAACTGATTTAACCC
Organism: Fundulus heteroclitus; assembly: GCF_011125445.2. Taxonomy (NCBI): domain Eukaryota; kingdom Metazoa; phylum Chordata; class Actinopteri; order Cyprinodontiformes; family Fundulidae; genus Fundulus; species Fundulus heteroclitus. The sequence goes on along the minus strand of NC_046381.1, from coordinate 31,274,990 downwards.
GATTACACAAAAAAGACAAAAATCTTGGACTTCATTATGAGCTGTATAGTATATTTTATGTCAGAGTAGGGGTCCTACAAAGGCAGAACTGAGAGACATGTACATCTTTCAGAGTTCAGATTTTATTGCCATTCATTTATTTACATTTTCTGCAGTGAGATTTAGCACAATTAGGTGGTACTGTGCAGCCACGCTGCTGTCAGTCTGCTCCAGGGCAGCTGTGGCTACTAACATAGCTCACCACCGTCAGAGTGAGAATGGGTGAATGACTGATTGTAATGTGAAGCGCTTTGGGGTCGTCAGATTTGATAAAGAGCTGTACAAGTACAAGCCATTTATATATATATATATATATATATATATATATATATATATATATATATATATATATATATATATATATATATATATATATATTTATATAGTTGTAGTCTTCAGGCATGCGCTCATAAAATAAGAAACGTATGAACAGAGTTGCTTTTCAAAAACTGAGGTAGAACACAAAGGCTGGTCAGAAGCCAGCAGAAGCTCTGCAAAGGACTGATGCAGCTGATGACTCCAGCGGAGCAACAGCACTCCAGAAACACACAGCAGGTGTAGCGCTCAAAAACCAACCAAATACGTTTACATGGACAAAAGTAATTGGAATAAAGAGCAGATCGGAATAAAAATGCACGTCAGAGTATATTACAACATACAAACACACGTTATGATTGGATTCATTGATTGTGTGCCCATATAAATGGTACAATCTGATTATTTTTTGGTTAATAATCTGAATATATTTCAATCAGATTGTGAAATTTTGCGCATGTAAACATAGCCATTGTTGAATAATTTTTTTTTTTATGTCGACTTGATGTCTGTCAAGGAAAGCATGCTTTATTTGTGAGGAAATTCTGTTTTTTCTCTATCACGCGCTATCTGAGGTTAAAATCATTAGCTCAAATGAAGCTGTATGGCTCATCTGTTTTTTCCAGAGCAACTTTACACGCATGCATTTAAATCTATTTCCAAAGTATTTCTAACCATTAAATCAGTTAGTATTCAGAGCTTTACGTTTCCTAATCAAACATGAGAGCTTCCTGATTTTTGAGGTTTCGTTTTTGTCTCATGTTTATCTCAACCATGTTCTTATCAGAATCCACCCCAAGACTGTGGACCTCCGGGAGCAGCCGGCGAAGGAGAGGGAATACGCAGAGATCCGCGATGTCGTGAGCCGCACTTTCAGCTCGGACGAGGAGCACCCTTATGCTGGCATCGGATCGCTGGGCTCATCTCAAGATGGCATCAGTGTGGACGCATACAGCCACCACTACCATCTCCCCCAGAGCCCCCAGAGCCCACAGAGCCCTCAACCCATCCCCAACGGCCCGCCTCTGGAGGCGCTGTACGCCCAGGTCAACAAGCATCGCAACGGACGTCCTCCAGCTCCCGACAGGTAGAGATTTCCTGCAGCACCAAAAGAACTAACCCGTTCGGACTGTGCTGGTGATCGGGATGAGACTGACTAGCCAGCTGCTCTGGGCTCGGTGATTTGCATCAGTCTGGTTGATTTACATCTCATCTATTATGTATAGGCAGTGGTGTGAGTGCATTTGTGCACTTTTGCTGGGGAGAGATGACACTTGGTTCACAGAGCAACGCTGAGTTTCACACAGAGTTTTATCACATGTTTTATCCTACAGGGCATTCCCAGAGCAGGCTGGTGCAATCCAGAAACAAAGTAAAAGAACATCAGAATCCTATCAGTAACTCTCCATGCGTTAGAATATATTATCCAGAGTTGTCGCTCTCTTTTTTTCATTTTGCTGGGATCATAGGTAATCCTCCCTGGACACTCACGCAGACTCGTTTTTAACTTGAGCGTACCAGCAGCGTATGGCTGTGCCATTTCCACAACATAATGAATCTCCGGTCTGTAAAGTTGCGACAGCAAAAAGCCACTTTGCTATTTCTACAGGAAATTACCAACGCTTTCATCTACTGCTGCAGTCGGAAGCTACTAAGAACTTGTCGCACAGTTTGTCGGCTCAGTAACTTTGAATCTCTATTTCACCTTTGCACTGAAATAATCTAATCTGTTTGGAAGCCACAGGAGAGATGACTGTAATTTTGTGAATCTGTTTGCAACAGCTGCTGAAGGGCTGCTTCAGGCCAATCCCCGAATAGAGAAATCATTAGAAAATGTCAGGAAAGTTTTCTCAGCACATAAACAGTTGTTTCTTTTATTTTGATGTGAGGAAAACAAATTGGATTCGACCTTATAACAGTCATTAGTTTAATTTGCTCAGTCCGGATACGCTTTTCTTTTTCTGAGTTCTGCAGGTTGGCTTTCATTGAAACTCATCGGGGGAAGTCAGAGGAGCCCTTTTCTGGTGTTCTGCCCAGCCTTCGAGAGTGTTAGTGAAGGATTGGATAATACCCACCTCCTGTGATTGACATGCGTCACTGGGGGGGCTTGTGACCTTTCCCTGCTGGGCTGTGGCTGGAATAGTGTTGCTGTGTGTGTGATCAAGAAAAGATACCCCAGGATAAGTGGGTGGTTGTTTTTAAGAGGATTTGGGGAGGAAGGATCTCCATCCTGTAACCCTCACGGGACAGTAAATATAGAATAAAAAGGCCTTCTGTTCCTTCCGAAAGCCAGATCAGTCCATATGGGAATACTGCCCGCACTTAACAAAAGCCAAAGATCCACGTGTCTAAAATAAAAGTTTTATGATTCCACAGATGTTTGGCAGAAGAAATGCAAATATTCCTTTTCCATCCAATTTCACCATAAATTTGTCTCACACCCGTTGAGAAATATGTAGAGAAAATGGCATTAAATGGCTTGATTTATGTTTAAAAAAGAACATATCTGCTCTAACTCAGCAGGTTTTTACCCTTGTATGTATATACGTTCAGTTAACATACCTACAGATACGTATCTATGTATGTATGCAGAAAAACAAAAAGAAACCAAAAAAAGAAACTCTACCTACAGCTCTAATTCCAACCTTCATTTGTACTGTTTGCTAGGTAGTTGCCAGGTCCTTATGTCAGCATTAGCAAACACTTAACTTTGCTGTCCAGAAGGAAAGTGGCAACCTTTGTGTGGCTTCTGAGCCCCTTTGCCTCCTTAAGTCGGCCCCAATGTTCAAAAGCTTGACCAATGTTCACCCTCGGTTTGCTTCTATTTGGTCCACTTGAATCTGAGAAATGTAACCCAGAGAAGAAAGCATTTCTCGGCGCTATCACGGAGCTACTACGGTCTGACAACGCCTGAGCTCCGTCTCACGTGACTTTAACCGTCTATTCCTATTGGTGCATAATCCTTTTGCGTTGACGTTGGCATTGTAACCAGAGGTAAATATTTAGATATTTTGGACCACTCGACATTTATAAACAATTATTTATATACTATATATTTATTTTTCAGTAAAATGTATATTTTTATTTTGTACCACTCTAGACGTCCTGTGGATGTATTATTTTTCTTCAAATTAACTGTTTTGATGAAAAAGTTGAAGCTATGACCTTTAAATTATCCATATTTACAGTGGTATTTATCACACAAAGACTGTTCCAAACTAACCCTAAAACAGACAAGACAACAGCAGCAGAAAAAATAGATCAAAATGTGCAAAAAAACAAAAATAGCAAAAAATAAAAATATAAAGAAAAAAAAAATAAAAAATCACAGTAAAAAAACAGACGCATGTGCTGTTTTGTTACAGAAAGTTATACATTTTAATGTTTAAAATAAATGCTAAACAATTGTGACCTTTGTTAAATAATCCTTAAGGCAAGAAAAGTAGTAAAAAGAGTTTTTAGACTAAGCTCAATGATCTAAATACTAAGGTCATTTTATTGATAGCTGTAGGTAGATTGGTTTTGCAGTCTGAAAAACAACATTGTGCACAGACATTAAAACACATAGGACACATACAGAAGACAGATCAAAACAGCATAGACCAATACATTGACAGGTACTCCCAGCAGCTCACTGAACATGGTTAGAAAACCTCAATAAATAGAAAACCTGAATATGTGACATGTGAATTTCTCCAATGTGAGATCAATAAAGCCTATCTTATCTTATCTTATCTTAAATAAAAAATGAATAAAAACCATCAGATATTGCTAAAATGCCGGAAAGTGTTAAGAGCATGTTAAGACGCAAGAACATGATACCAAGAACAGTAGTAAATAAATGAGTAGATAAAAAGTAAATTAGTAGGTAGGGTAAGATCACAAAAACAACTAAAGAGCATCAAGACTTATTTAACAGAGAAACAGCAACAGGAACCAAACTGTCCCAGTAGCGAATGGTCTTAACTCTCTGAGTGTGAGTTACCTACGCAGCAGAGCAGAGATCTGAGTAAAGGCCGTTTTACACGGCTGAACAAACTCCTTCTGACTAATACAGCCAGACTCACACTTTGACAAAGTTAGAAAGGGTGAAGATAAAGTTCATCATCTTTTTCTCAGTGTAAATGCTTTGCTTAAATCTGAGCAGTTTTGTAGGTGAAATGGAGCTTCGTATTATTATTTTTACATGTTTTATAGCTGTTTTCCTTTATAAACACGTCATCTGTATATTAATAGAACACTCGTGAACTCTTGCTGTTGTCTCTGCGTTGTGGATGAGGTCGCCACACTTCCTCAGCTCACCTCTGAACAATGTACGCACTCAAACAATTCTTAAAAACACAGTATTGCACAATCTCTCTTTTATGTTTTTTGTATTGCCCATATCGGACCTCCTATAGCACCTGCCGCTGCCCTTCCTCTGCAGGGTGGGCAGAGGGGGCGGCCGACGTTTTTCTGGCCCATGTACGTGGCACTAATCATGACGCAGGGAATACATTTGATATCACACCCAGCCCTGCTCTGAAGTATGACAAAGTGTGGAATGGTTTTATATTTTTGCACATAATTGTATTTTGTGCTTTCCCTACTTTGAAAGTGCCTTGAATATGCAGATCTATCCATTTTGTGCAGTTTTATTTCCAGAATAAATCTTGGTGTTTCATGTTAATTATACGCAGAAGCTTATGTTTAGTTCTGGATGTGAGCTTTGAGTATTGATTGCTGCATGCGGGGCTTATTTGCAGGGACAGGATTAACTTTTGTGAATGTAGTGGTTTGTTTTCAAATATGCACAACATGTACGACACTTGGTTTTTATTTTGCACCCCTCCCTGCTTTGCATATCTTGTGCATGCCAGCCCAGCTGTGTGCCTGCCTGCAGTATTTGTTCGGCTGCCTCTGAAATATAATAATATCCGCTGCTTCTTACTTCCCTCAATCTTCTCATTTACTGTTTTCTGAAGGGAACCTGAAAACCATTCAGATTTAATATCCCTTCACTGGCCTATCACAATAAACTTAAACAGCAATTTGCATTTTTAAATTAATCTTAATGGAACTGTCAGGTTTAAAGCACACGCACAACAGAATTTGCAATTATTTCTGACCTTTACAAACCTCAAGTGAGCAAACTTCACTTAAAACCTTTTGATTCACCTTTTTTTTTCCCTGCATGTCTTGTATTGCTATTTAAAGTGATATATGAATCTGCAACAATGACATGATTTGGGCATGTGAAGATAAGGAAAAGAGGGGTAGATAAAGGTCATCCATGGAAGGTCACTACTCAGTCTGGCTGTCAGTCAGCCTTTGTTATAAAAACGGGAGATGAACGGATTTTAATCCTGACGAGTTGGTTGACTTTTGCTTTAGGTTTAATATGATCAAAGTGTGAAAGGGGTTGTTCGTGTAGTCTCCTGAAAAGCAGCTCCATGCCTGCAGTTTCTTCGTTTTACGCAACAGAACCGCCTAATTACGTAACTCGTCGCACTCTGGAGCACAGAATGGCTCCTTCATAGTTGGATGTACGCATGCAACACAGACATCTGCAGTTTCTGACCAACTCCATAGCGTTGGAACTTCTTCCATCTGGACGCGCTAGCAATGCTAGCAGCTAGCGTCCTTCCGTCCAGATGACAAAGCAGTGGCCCCATGCTCAGCCTGAATCCTGACGCTGCGGTGAATGCTTAAGTTAAAACATGATGCTGTAGTGAGAGAAGTTTAGAGTACCACCGCCCATCATCCTGCACCAACAGCGGTTGCCACGGGAACTGAACAGCTTTCTTTTCCTGCTGCTTTGGGAGAGCATGCAGAGATTAAACCCTAAGTGAGGTTTAATCTCTGCATCCGACAGATGAATCAACTTCATCATTATGCTCCTGGAGAAGAGTGGGATTTTTCTTCCAGTGTATTTTTTTCATATACTGATATGAAAGGACAATTAATTAAATGTAAACTGTTATCTTTCATAGCATCTACCACATTTAAGCAAATCTGAACCTTTTATACACTGACCAGGTGTAACATTATGACCACTGACACCTGCAGAGTCCTGTCTGCCAACAAATGTGCCAACGGTGGGTATGTGAGCATCAGACAAGGACTATGGAGCGATGAAGGAAGGTGGCCTGGTCAGATGAATCCATTTTTTTTCACACCAAACAGATGAGGGTGTGTATGTGCCTCCCTACATCCAGAACACAGGTCTGCAGGATGCGCTATGAGAACAAGGCAAGCAGATGCAGTGTGATGCTTAGAGGGATGTTCTGCTTGGAAGCCTTGAATCCTGCCATCCATGGGAATGCTCTTTTGACACACACTAGTGAAAATATTAGTAAAAAAAAAAAAAATATTGCGGCATCTCCAGTCCAGATCGGCCCTGGCACAAAGCTCACAAGGGTCAGGAATGGTTTTAGAAAGAGAGCAAAATAGAGTGCAGCTTGCTATTTTCAGGTGGTCATAATATTTGTCCTGATTGGTGTATATTCGTGAGGTTAACACAGTTCAAGTGCCACGGTGACCTTATTCCCACCGCACTGTCCCAGATTTTTATTCATAAGCCTGACCCGGTCAGGTAATTGGAGCCGCAGCACTTGGCGGCTCTCTGTATGTTATGGGAGAGGCGCTCGTTTGTTAGACGAGGTAAAGTTCAATTATCCGCTACTGCTACAACACTTTGGTTCGGTATCTTCAACTCATTTATGCCCCGTGTGTTTATGTATGCATGCGTTTTCATTTAATGCCTTAATAAAAGCACTCACCCATGACTCGCCGATGCTTAGTAAGCTGCTCTGTTGTTTACCCACTAAATTTCAGCGAGTGAGAAGCTGCAGCTGGATAAATAACCTCCGTACGCACTCCCCTCTAATAGACCTTTGGTAATGGAGCCCTAATGGGAAGGTCACTGCGACTGTAAAGCCGCAATGAGTCAGACCTGAGCCAATAAAGCCCTAGGAGATACGAGGACCCCTGCTCGGTGTAGGCGTTCAGAGATACTGCCCACTCTGCCACATCCAGTTTTACAGTTCCTCTGCGGGATCACGCTGCAACAAGAGCTCATTCGACAATTTATTGCTGCGTTATTAGAACTGGCAGCTCTGCTGGTGTTTTGACAATGTTGTCAGGCTCAGTAAAGCTGAGGAAGCGCCGGTGGAAGCCTAGGATTTGTTTATGCTCACTGTTGTCAAAACCTTATATAAAAGTAAATGTAAATATTGCTTTCGTCTTAATATGCGAGGCCCTGATTCGGCTCAGTTTATCGCAAAGTTTACACGAAAGCGAGCCAGGTACGTGCACCTGAGCACATTGTTTTCTCCTAAGATTGGTTTGTTTCACCTTATAAAAAAAAGGCAGACCTCTAAAAATGGAATGACCTCATTTCTCGACAGGCAGCTGACACGTCAACCTCTCCGTATGCCGAGGGACTGCGCGGTTTGGGCGACTGGAGTCGGCGCTGCGTTTTAGAACGACGGTGTGACAGGTTGCAAGGCTCCATGGGAATTACGGGAAGCAAATGTGAAACCTTTTGAAGCTTCAGTTTGATTGACTGCTGCTCCCTTTACCCAGCAGAGCTTCGAAACGCACCTTGGAAACGGGGCAAGTAAGAGTCAGAGCAATGCAGAGGAGAGGGGGTCGGGGGAAGCTCAGAGAGAAAGATATGAAGCTCACGGATCTCAGCTTTTCAAAGTCTCCAAAGTCCCAGGCAGCTCGGCAGCTTTGGAGAGTCTGGTGAGGAGGCAGCAATAAGAGAGAGAAAAACCTTAAAGATCCGCTCCTGAAAAGAACAAACAGAGCAGTGTTTTCCTTTTCCCTTTGCTCTGTTTTGTTAGCATCAAAGTTTAGCTGGAAAGCGTCCCTGTTGCACGGTCCTGAATTGGATTTTCAGGTTGCTTTTTCTACAAAGGTTAGGCTTCTCACTTCTAAATAAAGTTTATCAGGTTTTCACCTCCCTTGTTGCGGGGTTAAGGATGTTGACTTGTCATGGGAGGCATCAATCTCGGCTCAGGCAAAGTTTTATTTCCTAGGTGAGGGGTAACTTTCCACAATGTCGTGCATATGCAGTCACACCCCTTAAGCTTTTATTTAAAGAAATTGTCATATGATAACCACAGACTATTGTTAATTGGATTCAGGTGTTGACTTTGACTGGGCCATTTCTTAATTAAAAGCATTCCATTGTATCTCCGGCTGTATTTTTAGGCTCGTTGTCCAGCTTTAATTGTCCAGTAGTTGGCTTACCACCCCTGTCTGAAACCCCTCGTCAGTGGGAGCTGATAGCTGCTCATACTGAGCCTGGTTCTGCAGAAGGTCACTTCCTGTTAGAAAGGGGCCGTTCCTTACCACTGTCGCCACATGCATGCTCTTTTAGATGGATTGTAGATGGATTGCTGAAGAGTCAGTAGCTCAGTGCTGCAGGCTGGGGGTCCTGAAATCTGGCTGCATTTTATAGCCGCTAGCATCAAACGGACTTGTCTGGGAAAGTGCTCTGATCAACTGAAATGAATTGAACAGAAATCTTTTGCAGGTTTTCTTCCAGCATTTCCATAAATTGGGCTTAACACATCTTCCCATCGACATAGACCAGGCTCCCTGCCCATGTCAAATAAAGGTTTTTCCACAGCATAATGCCGCCAACACCTTGTTTCAGCATGGGGACGGCGTGTTGGGGGCTTTCCACCACACAGAGCGTTTTGCATGTTGTCAGGAGGGCGGTCAGGTTTTTGTAGGTTCATGCTGTGCATACTTTTTTTCCATTTAGGGGTTGATAGTTTGCACAGTGTTCCCAGAAGGTGTTAAAATTTGTGGTTGAAATTGTGTTAAAAATTCTTCTTTTTAAACTTGAACAGTGCATATTTATCTGCACAGTATTTCTCTTCTGCTGTACAGCTTAGCTTTAAATGTAGATTTATTTCATTATTAATTAATCTTATTTGTAAGATCTGTCTGTGTAAGAAGTTCTGTCTACCTGTTTTTGCCCCATCCCACCCGAATCCCCCCCTATTGGATATTCTAAAACAAAAGATTGTGTTGCTTTTTCTTCACCATTTTGCATAACTTTATGATGAAAAATCAAATCCTCATATGTTTTATTTATTTTGTGATTGCTATGCTTTTTTTCCTGCTTCATAAAATTTTTAATATTTTTTCTTAAATAAAAAAAGCTAACTCGCTTTCCTTTCCAATTGAGACATATATTCATTTGGTTCCATAATGAGCTGTATTGTCTGACAGGGCAATTGTGTGACGCCGTTTAAGTGATGCAGATAAATGATAGTTTCTCTTGAACAATAGCATTTCTACCTCGGTCAGATAATCACAGAACCAATCTAGAGTAATCACTTTTTTATTGTTTACTCTCTTATTTGGTGTCTATAATTAACTCTGCAATCAACAATCAGTTTGATTTTTATAGTGTCTTTTAATTGAGAGGCAATCAAAGAGAGATTAACAACACTTTTGACTGCAACATCTGTAGCTCTGATTAAATCCTGCCTCTCAATAATTCATCGGTATACAAATGAATCTTCTGCAACCCTTGCATCTGCATTAAGGCTTTAATAACAGCTCGTAAGTCTCTAATAACCTTTCCTTGTAGTCCCCCTAGGGAGTCCCGTTGATATTTCTAACATCAAAAGACAATTTGCTTTGATGAAACACATACATAAGTGCTTACTAATAGCAATTTAAAAAGTCATTGGTGTTTCGCTCAGTCCAGGATGTTTTTTTTTTATTATTCTTTTCTCGCCGCTTGGCCGAGACTGTTTCTGCACCCTTTCATGTTCATCTCGCTTGTCTCTGGCGCAGGCGGTGACCCCAGTCTGTGAGCTTGACTTGCAAACAGACAGGAGTTTAGACTGGACTTGGGACCAGTCTGTCAGAACAATAACAATCCCGTTCAGCGTGTGGTGCCAAGCACACAGCAGATAAAGAAAAAGACAAGTTCGGTCAGGAGCAGAAGTAGAAGGACGACAGGAAATCTGTTTTTAAGAGAAGCAGTTGGGCAAAGATCTGTTGTTTTCACCATGTGGGACAAGAAGCAAGGTTTCAAAAATGGCATTGAGGAAACACTTGACTGTAGATTTATTACATGGTTTACTAATGATTTTGCAAGGGGACTGACAAGTTTGTAACTACGTGATTTCATAGACAGGTCTTCTTAAAACGAACGCCTTCTGGTGGATTAGTTAATTCCAACATTAAGGAACGTTAACCTGTTTTCACGCTTTTCTTTTACCCGACTTGCATATTTAAATGTTTACTGGGGTAACTCTTACCTTTATTGTCATGGTGATTCTCAGCAGTTCTTCGCAGCTCTTCTAGATGTTGAATTGGATGTCCTGGAAAGATAGATTTTTAATGCTCAAGTATGCTTAAGATAAATCACTTTGGTTCATAACCTTAGCAGTTTGGTGTTTTATTTAAACTAGATGGAACTTATACAATTTGAGGAATTTTTATTTTAGTCATTAGAAATGCAAATACGTGTCTTTGATTTGGGAGAAAAACAACAACAACTGAGATTTGGGTTCAGGTTCGACTTACCACTCAAAGATTTGAGACTAAGTTGGACTTGACCTTAAAAGTCATCAGGCTTGACTTGGATTTGCTACTCAAAGACTAGAGACCTGACTTGGACTTGGAAAATATCTTCTAGTTCAGGGGTCACCAACCTTTTTGAAACTGAGAACTATTTCATCGGTACTGTGTCACACAATGGGCTACCTGCACTGACCTTTCAACTAGATGAGTCCAAGCTCACCTTAACTTTAGGTAACATAAATATGTTTTTAATGCATTGGTCATTTCTAAATCTGTGTAAATACCAGTATGATTAAAAAGGAAGAGCAACTAAATAAAACAGCATTTTAAATGCAGCTCACTGGACGGTTGTGCTATTTCTTTGAACAGGCTTTGTGGCACCAAACTCTTACTATTACTATTACTATTACTATTACATTACCAAATGTGTTCCTGGTGCCAGTGGGCACCATGTTGGTGACCCCTGATCTAGACTATATTTGTTCTTCTTTCTGATTATGGTTTTGTGGATGTGAAATGAATGCCACAGAAAGAAAAACAAACAAACAAACAAAAAAAGTGAGGGACAGCTTCCCTCGACGTTAACTTTACACATCACAATGATTTGTAGATGATCTCTCTTTCCTTTTGTAAAAGAAAAATAAGTGGTGCAAGTTCACATATCAACATACACCGAGCGCACTCTCATATTTGCCCGTTTTCCATGTTTGTTCTGTGCCAGGATGATAGCACCGTAGGCCCAAGGCGCCAAACACACATCAAACTTATCACAGTCGGCCCATTCACAAAGCTATGCACATCTTTAAGGCAAGGCGAGTGAATAATTTTTCTGTTGTGTGTGTGTGTGTGTGTGTGTGTGAGTGTTTGAACCCCTCCCTACCTCAGAGAGGGCCCTTGGGATACATGTGATGAGATGAAGTGCACAGAAGGCAATTTATCCTGCGTTTGTATCATTACGTTCATTTAAGAAGGCAAACAGCCTGAAAGCAAATTCAGGGAAAAAAAAAAAAAAAAAAAACATGAGCAAGAGAACGTAAGAGGGATATAGAAACATTTTGATTTCAGCTCTACACAGAGTGGATCTGATTAAGAATCTGTGTACTGTATTTTATTAACGCCCTTCAAAGCCTCAAGGACATGCATGCAGCACCTAATGAATTATAACAAGATCAAAGGCAAAGAAGGGAGTGTTGTTTAACGCTGCTCTACCCCGACAAGCGAGATGTGGAGTTGAGGGAATGTGAATACGGCCAGGGCCTGTCTGTTGATCAGCACTGGAGGGCCTTCCTTCCCCAGCAATCAGTAGCTGCAAATAGACAGTTAATCCCCTCTCAGCTCTCCTGAAGGCAGCTGATTCCTGACACCACAGCCAACCACACCGCACGTTTACAAGTGGAAACTTACAAAACAGCCCGGCGCTCAGCGGGCTTTGTAGCTTTCAATCTTTCTAGATTTACTTTGAATGTGATGATTTGTTTTCAGACTGTCTCAGCAACTAAATGGGGTGCACACACAGAGAACATGCTGTTGGCAAATGTGGGATATACTTAGCAGAATTCAATCACGGAGAAATCCATTCTGATTAAATAACACACACTGGCGCGTGCCTGTTATGTTGGTAGGAAGCTGTTGCGGGAGAGTCTGATTTTTCACATGATAGATAACCTAATTTCATGAGCTAATAACAGCTCTTCTACACAAAAAACAGCATCACTGCTTTCAGCGCTGCTATCCGGTGCTGTCACGCAGGCTTTTCTAGACAAGGATCAGCCGAGGTATGGATCTGGGACGTGGCTTACTTCTGACTTTAGACTTTGGCTTTTCTCTGACTCAGTTCACCAAGTAGGAAAGCCTTAAACGTCTTCATCATTCTCTCCTCATGTTATCGATCTCTTGCTCCAGTCATAAATACACATATACTGTAAGATCTAATGACATCAGCCTATGAGGCAAGAGGGTCGGGTGAAAAGGGGCCACAAAGGCTATTGATCACTGGAAAGTGAAACGTAGTCCTACTGTTAGGGAACGTGAGCTAACCTAACCACTGCACTTACTATCTGTTGACATCGGGACATCTTTTATTGAGGAGAAAGCGTGGTCAAGACAAATAGGGAGGCAGTCGTTCAGGTTTTCCTGATTTTCCTCAACTGCTTCTAGACTGTAACTCGTTTTGAAGTCATGTGATTAGTATCCGTGATCGAACAGCCAACATCATGGTTGGTGCTCGTGTTGTGGACAGCTGGGGCTTTTCTACCATAGCAGTATCAGAGCTGGTGATGGAGTCAGATCTTAACGTGACTCTTTTAAAGAACTGGAGAAGCAACTCAGAACTGAGAACCATGTCAACCCTCTGTTTGGTTCTTGGTAGAGAATTATGTTGGATAGACAGGTTAAACTACACAAACTACATTATTTATCCCCCAGAGAGATTGCCTAATATGACCAAATGAATGTCTTAAAGCTGTTTTAAACAACATAAGAGGTTTGTTAATCTTTAGACTCCCAGTCAGTTGATCTATGATTGGTTCCAGTGGTGCTGCATGAAGCAGGATCTGTCTTTTGGGGAAAATAGGGTATTATGCAGTGGCAATCTTCTCTAAGCCCAATGCCTGGTGAAAATGGGCAGCTCACTAATCAGGAAATTAAATCCCTTCACGATTTTGGCACCTAGGAAGTAATTCATCTCCAACCTTTAGTGGTATTGTGTGGTAGTACCTTTCTAGAAAAGATGCCATTTATAAATACATCAAAAGAAGGCTTTCCTCTTCATCAGATTAATGAATCAGCCCCAACACTTTTTTCTAAGTGTTCACTCGGGTTCGCTTGTTTCAAGGAGTCAGTTCATGCTAAATAAAAGCCAGCAGTGTGTACAGGGCACGTAATTAAATTTACCTGAGCCCGTCTAAGCCATGGAGCCTGTGCTCTCGACACAGAACAGCAATAGTTCTCTCTATTTTAAGAGCAGTATCCATATTTCTTTGTCAGACTGAGCCATTGTCGTTCCAATCCTCCCGCCTCTCACAAGCTTCCAGAGGCAAATTGGATCTCAGCCAAAGCCTTTGTAATCACAGGGAACTGAATGAGGGACTACGGAGCAAATCCAAAAGACCAGCCACAGACTTATTTCATCTGTCTTAATCCTCGTTCCAATATTTGAGATTGGCTATTGAGGAGGTTTTCAAAAAGGCCAAATCACTAACTTATTATTTGAGTCTTGTCTTTCAAAAGTTTGGCTTTGAGCCATTATTTTTTTGCATCTTCTGAGCTATCACTACACGTATAAATCAGTACCCCTGGCTGATATTTTATTGATTAGTTCCTGTTTGGATTTCGAGTAACAAACAATCCTTTTCTCAGGAGCTTCCTCTGTAAAACAGATTAAAGTTACAACGCAGGGCTTAGATTGAAGGCGGCTCTGTAAATGCCTGAATCCAGCACAGTTTTTGCTAATGTCCAGACTCAACTTTAGAAACCCTGCTGAAAAAAAAAAATGATCCAATTGCTTCATTCGGTCACCTGAGCCAGACCTGCAGAAGCTGGCTGTGGTACCTAATAAAATCCTGTGGAAGCCACCAGACATTTCTAATGGCATCAGCATGCTTGTAAAAATGCTCTTAGTCCCTTGTGACGGGGTAATGGCAGCACGTGGCCTCGTCGGTCCGCTGCTATGGCCTCATGATGTCATCATCGATCACGGCCGAGCCAAAGTTCTAAGAGCCCGGCTTGTTTTCAGAGAAAAGCAAGATTATTTAAGGGAATCACATTAGTATCTCTCAGCTTCCTCTCCATCCACTTTAATTGGTGGGGCTTTTTCTGTGCCAGCAGAAATAACAGGAGAAGTTAATAATGAGAAGCACCCTAACAATGTCAGGCTTATTGAATTGGTTTACTCATTTGGACCAAATGTTGGTCTGCAGTTATAGGCCGACCTATTTGTCGTGGTTTGTTGGAACTGTTCAAACGTCACACAACGTAATGCTATAAAGTTCTGTCTCCAGATTCCTCACAAAAACATGTCCATTAACTCGTTTAAGTGAAGTTTCTAGTAAACACCGCACAGTTGGCTTTTGGAAGGGAAGTCGAAATATTGATGATCTGTTATGGCATTCATTTGGCTCAGATTCTCAGACAAAACTATTCACACATGCAGATTACTTTGGTGAACAAACCGACTGAGAAACATTAAAAGCATACGACTGAGAATCTGTGGTGTGTGCATGTCAACACATGAAACGTCATTCTCACAGCCGACATCCATGATTGCTTGTTATTGGCACTTAAACTAATAGAGTTGTCTTTGGGATAAACGGTCCTCGTCTATCATTCTCGGGTTCCAGTTGTACCTTATTTCCTAGAACAAAACGTGTTTTCAGTACAGAGACTGACTGCAGTAGGCAAGGAGAAGTCCCCCCTATTCAGTTTCATGAATATCAACCCCTCTTTCTGTATAGCAGGATATTTGGGAAAGAAAGAGTACTCACTCCATCCATCCTGGTTTCTGTGCATCCCAGCAAACAGAACAGCATGCATTGTGTTTAGGAACAGTGCGTTGTATGTTTTTTGGTGGCTTTACTTGTACAATAATTCACCATCTCTCTGGATGATAAAACTTTTGTTATATGACCCCAAAGATAACTCTTCCTTTAGCCGCTTCAACTTTGAAAAGACAACCACCCGACCCGTACACATCCTGTCTCATTCTAACACTCACACTTGCCGTGTGTGTCTGATAGTGCTCGCATTGATAGCAGAGCTACCATTAGTGTCTACAGCAGATCAAAATAGTTGAAATAGTATAGTAGGAATGAATTTCTAGAATCTTCAAATAATTGTGGTCAAACCAAGGTTCTCCTGTTCACAGGAAGGTGAATCTACAGTGAGTATCAGACTTCAATGTTTTCTATCAATTACTTTGCTTAAAAACAAAGAAATAGTTGTTTTACTTCGTTGCAGCAGACCACTGTGAAACATTATCTTCCATAATAGCTGTTTATGTGTGACACTGTTAGGTTTTAAAAACCCTACAACCTACAAAAAATGACTCCTCTGGCGCTGAGAGGGCATAGAAATAACAATTATGTATTCCATCTAAACATTGTTTTAAATATGATAAAACATAAAGTAAAGATGTCTTCATGAAGAGTTTTAGTAATGTGTAAATTTGGTTGGAAAAGGTGTTAGAATAACTGTAAATGCTTGCTGTATGTCATAAATATATTGTAAAAACTTCTGTTAATAAAACAAATCTTTAAAAAAAAAGAAAGAGGTGTTAGATTATTAGGTTCTTCAAAAACAGGTTAATCTGGCCCTTTAAGCTAAACTGGGACTCACGTATGATCCTCTGCAGTTAGTGTGATTTTAAAATAATTTTAAATGCTTCAATGTGTTTGCTTTGATCAGAAAACCCGAATCATGGACTTCAGACGTGTAAACCACATTGTCTGATTCGACTGGACACAGCATCTGTAAATCCTCTCGGGTCATCAGAGGTTTAAGGGCTTTCAGCATTCTGACACACTTGTCCAGGTGACCCAGATGGGGTTGGTCAGACCCCGGCTTGATGCTCAAGGTATCACTGGCCTTCCTTAGGTTCTAGTCTGTTCAGCTACATCCATCTCAAGGAGACTTCTGCTGCCTCAGTGACCAGCTTGATGGCTTTATGCTTTCTTTACCCTCTAATGCCCTGCATGCCTTAAAGTAGTCTGAGTGATTGGCCTGCAAATCCTCTGCATCCAATCTCCGTGTGTGTTTACACCTCGCTTGCCACCCGTTGCTCTGCTGCATCTTCACCTTGTTGTTGTTGTTTGTTTTTTGTTTTTTTTTACATCATTTCTACTGAACAAACAGAGGATTCCAGCAGAACGACTTGTTTCAACTTCCCCGAACCAGCAGAACATTGATGCTAAATTATTACATCTACAATTGTGATCTCACAGTATCTAAACACTGTGTTTTGTCAAAGTGAAGGCTTTTGTGATTTTGTCTGGCGATTAAAGCATAAGCTATTAAAATGGGCTTTGAATACCAAGATAAATATTTCTAATCTTGTCGTTATCTATCTTTGAGGCTTTTATTTTGAACTTTGTAAGGAAGCAGTTGTTAGTTGGACTAGTGTGTGGACAGAGTCGACTAATAAGGCTTGTGGAGCCGGCTGACCAGACTTGATTACAGATGAATTCAAAAGCTCCCCAGCACCTTTGAACTGGGAACATTTCCAAAACATTATTTAAAAAAGAACCATATTCCGTACCATATGCGACTGTGGCTTGATGGGCTGAGTAGTCATCTGGCAATCAGAAGGTTGTGGGTTCGATTTGAGCTTCCCCCTTGCCACATGCCGATGTGCCCCTGGGCAAGGCACTTAACCCCAAGTAGCCTACCGAGCTGCGTCTTGGTGTATGAATGTGTGCGTGTTAGTGAGAGCGTTTGGGTGAATGTGGCTCTAGTGTACAGCGCTTTGAGTGGTCAGCATGAGGAAAAGCGCTATATAAGTTCAATCCATTTACCATAGAAGATAATGATTCTGTTAAATATATAAAAATTTAGGGCCCTGTATTCAGTCATTATGAATAATTCAGCAGCCAGCCTTTATCATGTTTGGCTTCAGTAAAAACATTGACTTTGGTCAATGCAGGGTGTAGAAAATTTTATTTATTTTTTTGGCCAAAATCATGTTCTCGGGTCAAAGTTTTGAGAAATCAATGATGGCTTCGAGCTCTCCAATCTGAAACCTATGAAAAATCTTCCCAAGATCTACCTGAAGGACTTTCCCCCTCGTCAGTCAGAAGGAATCGTCGCGTTAGTCTCGAGACAGTTCCCTTCTGTAAGTGCCGCCTGATTTCCTGCATTTGATGAAGAACAAACTTTTTCCATATAACACGCCTCGTCTTGAGTGCTTCCTGACATTTGCAAAATGGGAGAAAAATTTAGATCATTGCAATTATCATCAATACTTCTGAGCGTTATCTATAATTTACAGCCCTCTAAAAGTTACTTGGACTTTAAAGAAGAGCTCGAACACCATCAAATTACAGCAATAGCTCCATCGTCGATTCAAAAAGGATTTCTAAGTGATTTAAGAGTGAAGCTGCTTTATCTGTTAAAAAAAGGACATCTCTTTCCTGGAACAAGACAAAGATTTTCTAAATGTGAGCGTAAGATGGAGGAAAAAAATAGTCAATGACAAAGAGAATGTGAATTTAAGACATTAGTTGTGATACGGAGACGTAAAATGGTTTTTCATGTTGTTCCTTCCCCTTCATTTCATCTGTTTTCCATTATGGGATTGGCTCTGCTTCATTAATGTTCCTTTCTCTCGTTCCACATTTATTCCTAATCTCTTTCTCCACTCTCACTCCTGTTGCACACTCTCACTCCTCACCCCTATCCCCCCCCCCTTTACCTCTCATTATCGCTCCTCTTCCCCATTCCCCACCGATGCCCGGGACAGTGAACAAGCCCCAGCTATCAAGAGAGAAGGAGCGTGTTCACTAAAGCTCTGATTCATCAGAACAAAGAGAGGCGCGGGGAGGCGAGGGAGAGGGAGAGGGAGATGCTAGAGTGTACTCTTGAATGGCTTTGGACTGTAAACCCCCACAGCTTCCTCCTCCTTTGGCTGTATTTTTCCTAATAGCCTCTTGGGCTATTTCTGGGTCTCTTTTTTTTTTTTTTTTTTTTAAATGGGAGGTGGGAGAGAGAGTGAATACAGTGAGGAGAAGGGTGGAGGGGAGCATTAGCGGGAGTGTGTACGGGGGGTATTTGGCCCTGCTGAGGCAGTGAATAAGCACTCTGACTCACAGCGGGATCAGTGGTGGTGGCAGCAGGGCTGGTATATGTGTGCAGGGACACGCCGTTGCCACTGGAGACACAGGAAGAGACGCACCAACACACACACGCACGCAGAAAAGCACATGCCCAATGTCGAACCTCTAAAGCTGATTAGTCAAACTTGTGATTTCCAATTTCAAACCCGCAACACAAATCCCGTACTTAATATTCATGCCGAACGCGGTTAGGGCTCCTCTCCACCCCTCGCCGCTGAAAAGGCTCGGGGTTAGGTGGTGTGTGAGTTGGGTGTTGGGGTGTTGCCTTTTTTTAATCAGCTTACTTAAAAGAAGAAATATGGTTGAAAAATAGAGTAGGATGAAAGGAAAAAAAGGAGATGTTGTGGGTTGCCCTACTGTGGAAGCACAAAGACATGCAGCAGCTCATAGAGGAGGCTTTCTAAGTGTCCGTTAGAACAAGAAGGAACCGCTTTGATTATCCATCTCTCGTCTTATTTAGTCTGATCACCTGGAGGTCGGCAGTACAAACAGAAAAAGTGTCCTGCGTCATAAATGTGTGGGTTTCCTGTTGTTTATTATGTGTGTTTACTCATAGTTTCTGTCTTTCACATTCGCATGCATCACAAATCATCACCAGGATTAGAGCCGTAACCGACAGATGTCACGCCATGTTCCGTTTTTCTTTTTTTGTTCAGAATATTAGTGAAATATTGGCATCGTTAGGATTCAGGAACACAGAGGTCAGGTCTAGAGGGAAACTGTGGAGAAGGGCTAGGTTCTACAGCAGCATCCAGAGATTTGAACATCTCAAAGGAACTGCCGTAAGAAAAACTTTATTCATTTAGAAATCACAAAAGGCTGTTCTAAAGGAATACTAAACGATAAACATCAGCTCCCTGGGATAGTAATGCAAAATAAATTTTTTAGAGATGGGATTTTAGTTGCTTTTAAAAAACACTCCTGAGTCTGATATGTGTGCTGGTGCTTATCCTTTCAAAATAAGAACCAGGATGTTTAAAAAAAAACAGCGTAGCCAGACGGAAAGCAGTGAGACGTAAGAACACATCTTAAACGTCTGAAAGTACAAGCGGTAGAAGAGGACTGGAAATCTTCCAAGATGTGGTTGTCCATCTAAACTGAGAGGCCAGGAAAGAAGAAAGTCATTATTATATTATAAGGATGCCTGTTTTCAGCAAACATGTGGAGGACTGGGCAAAGAGAAAACAACAAACCCATGGTGAAACATGGCCGTGGTAGCATGGTGATCTGGGGTTGCTCTTTTTTCCAGTGGGGACAGAGATGCTGGAGAAGACCTGTTAGAGGCTGCAGGGTACCAGACACTGTGCAGCTTCAGCTTCTAGCAGCACTATCGCAACCATACAGCCTGAGCTGCAATGGAGTAGTTTAGATTCAGGTATATTGTCTTAGCGGCCTAGTCAAAGTCCAGACCTAAATCTAACGAGCAATGTTTTTGGGGAGGTGAAAACTGTCATGTTTACAGTTGGTTTGTCACATCAAATCCCAACAAAAAGCATTGATTTTCATAAAATGTGAGAAGGTTCAAGGTAAATACGTCATTTTCTCAAATTGAGCTGCCTTGCGAGATCCATTGAATGTAAGGATAAATCCCTCATCAACAACATGAGTGGTTCTGTCAGCACCAGTGACAATATAGCTCTAGAACAGAAGGAGCAAAAATTCTTTTGTTTCTGCTTTTCAAGAGATACTTAAAAAAAAAAAATCAGATTTTGGCCCCTTTTTAACCTGCACCCAAATTAAAACCAAGCGATAAAAAACGAGCAGAAAAAGGACGCGATGCCTAAGTGGAAATGGCCAGGTAAAGAAGGAAAGCAGGAAAACCTCTGCAGCAGACAGACAAAGATGAACCTGAGACAACAGAACACACAGTGACGCCAAAATGAACCTCCACCTCCCAGAGAGCGAGAGCAACTGCACTGAACACCCCCCCCCCCCCCCATCCCACAAACCCCCCGCCGAGGCCTCAGCTGCACCCTGCGTCCCATCATTCACGGCAGAGCGATGCGAGGCGTTCCCCGTCTTCGCCGCGCTCCATAACTCAGCCGCTGGTCTCCGGGGAGACGCTGCTTAAACACCGTCTCCATCCACCTCTCATCGCTCCCATCAGTCCGTCTTTAAAACAACCATTAGAGATACGGGACACAACAGCCTGCAACCCTCCCTCTAACTCTTCACGTGTCTGCCCGTTTCCTCCACCTGTGGGAAAAGGATGGGGGGGGGGGGGGGGGGGCACACCAGATCAGGGCTTGTTCCTCAGGGAGACTTTAGGAAAAATGGCAGCAATAGACTCTGGAGAGGGTGTAATTCACGCGGTCGGCTCCGTGCGGTGACACAGTTATTATCCATATAAAGTAGAGCTGCCACCGTGTCATTATTGCCTATGTCTTGTTTTGTATTTACTCATGTCTCTGACATGAGAGGGGCTGATGTATCCAAAACGCTGACTTCTGAGGCCCATTCATGCTACTGGCTACAGTATATAGCTAAATAGTTTGGTTTCTTTTTTTTTTTTCTTCTACCTGTACCTGCGTATAATAACAAAGACGTTGGCACATTTCCAGGAGCTACATGTTAATTAGGAGGCCGTGTGCCTGCAGCGTGTTGTCAGGGTAAAAACACAGCAGAGAAGCTTTCATGTGGCATCTCTGCCTTCTCCAGGTGACTGATTCTTCTCTCAAACCGCCCAAGTAACAACATCTGAAACGGGATAAATGCATATTCAGATACAAATTAGCAGGAGTTTCGTGTTTTTTTTTTTTTGTTGTTGTCGTTTTTTTAAGTTTGGACTGACAGATCTGACAGATCTGTCAGATTGACTTAGATTTTTTTCTAACTGCTTATTTGTAACATTTAATGTGGCAGAAAGATCTCTGCTGTTATTTGCTTCATGTTAACCTCATCCGTTTTAAAATGGGTAGTGACAATCTTATCAGATACAGGACATTTGATGTTTTGTCACCTTTTCTTTCATAAAAATCCCAAACAAGATGATTACGGCTTGTGGCGCCGTTGTAATATTTAAGTCATGCAAGAACAATTTTTCACAGATTTATCTTTGCAGCACTACATGGTGCCAACAGAAACGCACACCTTGTTTCTGTTAGGTGCTCTCTCTCTGTGCAAACAGGTCTGTTAACTACACACCTTTAGGTTTGGGAGTTTGTTTTATAGCAGCGATGACTGCATCTTCCTGGCCTGTGAAATAAATCAGCTGTCAGTCATGGTTTCCATTTCCACCAGAGTTATACATGTCATCCACTTTAAAGGAGGCATAAATTTATCCTCCCCCTATCTCTGTTCACCTGTCGAAGGCCTGAGCCCAACACTCCATTCAGATGATGGGAGCTATGTGTCCAAGAGGGAGAAAGAAGACTTAAATCTGCTGTATGAGTTTAAGAATTTGGATTTGAGTTTTAGTTTTGACCGATAGTATCCGTTCTGAATGTCAGCTATGCAGTTCATGTAAATCTGAGGCTGACTTGTATGTCTTCGTTGCCAAAGCCTTTTGTTAGTGCATTTCACAGTTCTGATAGTAAATTGTGCCTGGGTATGTTGTGACTCTGAGCTAAAAGTTCCTGTTTGGTGTGAGTGTGTGTTTCAAGAATTTTGGATTTGAAAGACTACAACAGTGCACCCTTATATCACTTCTTTCGCTAGGGTTACCCCAAAAAGAATTGTTATGCTCGATCCTGTTTAGAAAAATGGCTCAAGCCTGATTAGATTTGATAGAGAGCATGAATGAACCTCGGTTTTCAAGTTTTGCCACATAATCTTGGTGGGATTCAGGTCTGTGCTTTGACTAGACCATTCTGTCACTGGAATCTACGCTGGTCTAAACTGTTCAGCTGTTAAGGGTCATTGCTCTGCTGGAAGATGGACCCTGCCTCAGTCTTAAGCCCTTTGTTCCCTTTAACAGGGTTTATTTTCTTAGACGTTAAACTCAAAGTTGTCAAGTATTTAGCTCCATCCATCTTCCCATCAACTCCTACAAATGTTCTTATCCCTGCCCAAGAAAAGCATAGCTAGCTTTTTTTCCTCGATAGAGTCCACACTCAGATGGCTTGTATCAGTATTTAGGTCAAATGTAAAGGTGAGTTGTTGCTCTGGATTCTATTCAAGGCTATGAGACTAAAGGGGCTGAGGACAAATGTAATGTTTTTTTTTTTTTTTTAAGAGACTGTATCAGTTTCCTTCAACCTCCCAATTATGTGCTGCTTTGTAGTGGTCGGTCTCGTTAAATGTGAAGTTTGTGGCTTCGGTTTCCCAATGTGACAAATTGGCAAACCGCAAAAGCTTCAAAAGGTATGAACACGTTTGCGAGGTGCTTTATGTTCTCGGCGTAAAGGAGAGTCATGAAGCAGGCAGCAGCAGCAGCAGTGGTCATGCAGCCGCTGATGCATCCAAACGCTGGAGCACACATGACCACACGCATACGCACCACTTCCCCGCACCAACCTTACATTTTCCCATCTGGTAAACTCTTTCACTTTGCACACCGTTTGAACTTGCACTTCTAATTTAGTTTAGTATTAAATTACCCGCAATTACCTTTTCAGCGCTGCTCCAGTGCCTCCCCCCCCCCCTCCTCTTCGTCATCGACAGCCCCTTGTCACCTTCCTCTCTGCCCTCTCACTCCGTCTCACTTTCCCCTCGCCTTCCTTTGTCTGACTCGCTTTCCACTTTAAAGAACACATTCGCGCACACATGCAGGGCAGCTTAGGCGCCCTCAGGAATAGCTGTCAATCACCCATCAGGCGCCCAGGTCAATTTGCCCGGCTGCCAAATGTGTTGTATCAGTGTGCTCCCCGGTGTCAAGAGCCCTCATTATAGGCCAAAGGCTAAACCAAGGAAGTGAATGAGGCTTTCCTCTTCATTATTTCCAGTCCCTGATGACCCCCTAACATTCTTGTACCTCTCCCCCATACCTGGTCAGAACAACGCTTCAGCCTTTAACAACCAGACTGCTTTAACCCTGTTTACCTGCGGGCCATTGCCCCATCGCCCCCGTCATGTGAATCCACTCATGCTTCTAGCTCGCTCTTTTTTTTTTCCTTTTTTTTTTTTTTACTCATTCCTTTTCTTTGCTAGACTTCCTCTGTTTCCTTTGCACGTGCCCCAAGGAGTTTTTGTGAATAGAACATTTGACAATCGGCCTTAGAGGAGTCTTTTTTCCACACAGTGCGCTCTGCTTGTGGCAGACAGAGAAAGAGAGAGAGAGAGAGAGAGAGAGAGAGAGAGAGAGAGAACCTGTTGCTTTTTAGCTGTTAAAACAGATCTGCTTGGCAACTTAGGATGCAGTGGGGAGTTCAGCTGGAATCAGGTGATTTCATGCTCTGCTCGGATCACGGAAACAGAGAAATCCGATGGTTTCTCCAAACATCGAAAGCACCGTGCCGCAGTAGTACACTGGAGACAACATCTTTCACATGTCATAAATGACGTCAGAGCAAGTAAAAAAGTTTGTAAGAAGCTCCCAGAAAATAGGCTGCATTTTCTACGTACGCACGCTGTTTACTCAGACGGGTGGGGAATTAGGAGTCAGCAGATAACAGGAAGCTGGAGGTATTTCAGCAAAGTTGCTCTGCTCACTCTTGTCCCGTTCTGTCTGATGGGGAAGACGCTGAATGTGATCAGTAAAGGTAAACGTTTACTTGCTCTACAGCCTCAGCGATGACAGTAGCGCTAACTAGTAAAGACAGCTTACATATTAAACTCTGTAACCATGTCGCTTTAAAGGTATACTATGCAACCGGGGTTGATTTTCCAGTGAGGCTCCCCCCAGAGGGCGAAAGTAAAAGTGCACTGTTGTAAAGATGCTCAGCTGTTCTCCTGGTTTCTCCGTCAAGCCAGGTGCGGTTGTTTTGAGTTTAGCAGATAGACGAACGCAACGAAAAGTGGAAAAACGGCAGTACAAACAATGACTAACACAGTGAAAGCATGAATATCAGGGTTTTCCGCAGCGCTATCTTGGCGAGGTGGCCACCTTGCCAAGCTCACGCTACCGCCTCGCCAACATAAAAAAATAAAAAATAATAATTTAAATAAAAAAAATAAAATAAATAATAATAATAATAATAAAACTTGATATGCTTGCATGTTTATTTGAGGTTAACACGCGGTTCTTTGTTGCTTTCGCGCGTGCATATAGTGAATGGCAGGGCAAAAACACATGGAGTTCTCGCCGTAAAGCAAGACCGACTCTCACGGTCTTGCACGAGACTTCTGAGCCTGTGTGTGCGGGCCGTGAGCTCTTGCAATTGCAAGTGCGGTATTTCCCCCACAGACCACCAGGGCGGCCGAGAAAACCTTTGTTCAACCTGAAATGACTCATTTAATCATCCAAAACGGTATGGAACACATTAATTAACTGAAAAATGTTGCATAGTATGCCTTTAAAAAAAACAAAACATGGGTTGAATCCAGATTGACTGCAGAGCCATATAGCACTGACTGATCCATCACACACAGTGAGGCGTCAGGTCTGGAGTTCTTCTATAAAACAAATGATTCATAACAAAAGACAAATTCCTTCAGTCTCCTTTATAGTTTCAATAAAGGCTCAAGCAACAAGAACTTTTTCCTCTCAAATATGGAGTTGGACATGGCTGGTGTGTATTTTTTTTTAAATGATTTTGGCATAAACATATGTGATCTCTTGTAATACGGTGGCCTTCTACAATTTCAGGTGTAAAGTCAGTGGTTAGCTCTCTTATAATCTGTCTTGTAAAGGAATCATTTCAACGAGTTATGTTGTAAGTCTTTTTAATAACCTGGAGGATTTCACTGTCTTTCCAGTGATGCAGAGATAACGCCGTCTCGCTCTGTGACGGCGGGCTGTTTTGGAGAATTAACTGTAGGAAGCAAGAAAGCTGTAGAAAAGTAGAAGAAATTGGTTTTTATTGTCAGCTTTAGCTCCCAGAGGGAAGCTGGAACTGTCTAAAAGCAGTCAGCGGGGCCGAGCCTCACAAAAAAAAAACACATCTGAACTCTGGTTATAAAAAATGTGCCATCAGTGCATCTCCACATGCAGCTGGTCAGCTTCATGTGCGCGGGGTCGCCCCTGGGTACGATTCATATCAGAGAAACATCAACTGCTGCGAGATCGGCTGAACAGCAGACCGTTTTAGCGCAGTAACCCAATCAGGGGCAGGAGATGAAATATTCAACGTTCTACCTGGGTTTGTTTTCCCCGCTATCGGTGTGATCAGTAAATCCACCCCGCAGCATGTGGAGCACCTTGTTGTTGGCAAGATAGCATGACGGTGGAATTACATTGGCAGCAGAAATATTGTTCTCCTCATTATTAATTCACAAATCAATTAAGTGCCGTTGCAGCATCTGCCTGATGAATCGCTTGTAATTACCCCGTAAGGTGCGACGGAGCCTTCCTCCGTTATCTGTCTCCATACCCGCCTGCGTATTGGTCAGGCCGGGCGATGTGAGCTTAGATGGCTTTCCCGCACATTAGCCTAATGCAGTTAAACTAATTATTGATCTTAGATTCAACTCTGTGCAATTCACAGCTCAGATAGAGCTCCGAGAGACATGAAAGGCCCTGATTTGTGGGGAGATTAGGAGAAAGGAGTAAAAGCTTTTGCTGAAGGACAACGGTGACTTCAAAGCTCTGTTTATTTTCCATTTTTTACTCCGCCAGGCTGTTAAGAAATCAGAGTTTTTTTATTATGTGGGCCATACATGTATAGACAAGAGTAAACAAGGTTATCTGGAGACCTTGATGGCTTTGCCTCACCCACACAAAGACCATACTGTTTGTTTGCTCGTCTTATCGGAAGGCAAATGAATCACAAACAGCATCTGTGCGTGTATTAAATATCGACCTTGGTCTGGACTCGGTAACAACCTGTAGCTAACATAGCCCTTGGTAAATGCCATTTTAATTGTAAATACAGCTCAAGTTACGCTTGCACATATTCAGACCAGCCTGGCAACATCTGAAGGAAACAAATCGTACCAGAATCCTAAAAAGATGATTTAAAGATCTACTTGTCCGGGTTTTAAAGCATTCTTTACGTAGTTTGTATAAAATAAGAAACACTGTTTGCTGCACAGCATTGTTACTTCCCCTACTTCCCAGTTCTAATGTTTGATGAGCTAATCCAGCAGTTTAAGACTTTTTTTTCAGGACAGTTCTAAAATATTTAGTTTGCTCAACCAAACTCACAACTAGCCTCTGTCTGTTCCTTCTTCTTTAAAGTTTATCGTTTCAATTGCAGTCAACATAAAGGTATGACAGTTATCTTCACTAAGATTTTCAGAAACGCATGTAACAATGTCAAAGAATGCAGTGAAAGCTAAAAAAAAGCTAAAAATTATATTAGATTTAATTAGATGCATTTTGTATACTTTAATTTTGTTATTTTATTTTCATTTATATTGCTGTAGCTTAGTTTACAAAATGTTTTTGTTTCAATTCAGTTTGTTTTTTATTTATTTCACTTAACTTTTAGCTAACGTTTTTAAAATGTATTTGAACACGTATCCCTGTGAAACTCAAACAAATGAGCATTTCATTACGTGAGAGTCCACCACTTCTGGCTCCATGACAACCAGGGGGTTACCGTGCATGTATAGCAGCGGTCCCGTATGTGACGATGTCAAGTAGCTTAAGCCAAAGCTCGCTGGTCTTAGCCCCCTCCTCCGCTCGCGCCGGTGTTGAGCTAAACAGCGCTGCATGTAAAGCCTGCCCCTCGCGGATAAGCCTCATTCAGTCCGACACATGGTGCTTGACCACGATGGGAAGAGAACAAAATAGGAAGTGTGGTGGGAGAGAGTCAAAGAGTAGAGAGCATTCTTCAAGCAGTTAGGAGGCATGCTAATCCTGCCTCCCCTGCCAGGTGCTGAGAGAGGAGATAACTTGGGAGACAATGGCAATGAGCAGGCCTCTCCATATGCTCCTGAGTGTGCGTGTGTGTGTGATTGTGTGCGAAAGCTGCTAAGCAGCAGCGGGGTGGCCCGGCTGAGTGACTGGCGGGATGGATGTGGGGGGGGGGAGAGGGACTGGCATTGAGAGGACTAACAGGAGTCAGCCAGAGGGAGGGTGAGGCCTTTGTCTTTGTTTTTACAGGCCTAAACAGGGATTAGTGGCTCGCTGACATTTTCTGTCATTGGCCACACGGTGACGGCTGCTCTGTGAGGCCTCAGCTCAATGAAAGTGACGGAGGAGAAAGTGGCCCTAGCCTGGCTTAGAGCCACGCTGACTGATTTGTATCAGAGAGCTACTGGATTGGCCCCTTCAGCGGCCCACAGTGCCTCCATAGGGCTTCATTACTTTATCGGCAGGTTTATGGTTCTATCAAAATAGGATAAGCAAGGATTTTGCTATATATTTCACAGATAGCTGTCATTTTTTAAGGAATAAATCTGTACTGTTAATCCACAAATTATTTAGTTTAACAGAGGCTACATTTACTTATTCTGCCCTTCTTAGTAATATATAAAGGGAAGAAATTGAATTTTGCGTTATTTCTCAGTGGGTAAGGGCATGTTATATGTAAGAGATTGCTAATTTTATTACTGTGATGGTTTTGTGGCTGAGCTGTCATGTTCATTTAAGATTTCAAACATTTAGGCCTTTGATACATTAAGAAATGTCTCCTCCTTTGTTTTCTCCTAATAGGCTTGAAGGGCGATAAGATCCTCTAATGTCCCACGAGCTGATCGGATTGCTTCAATGTCATTAGAGTTCTCTGTGATGGTTGCTGAATCCATTTTCATTTGACCAACATTCAGTTGAAACTAATTGTGTTTGGAAGTTGTTGTGACCAAAGCTACAGTGGCCTTGGTGAGGGAAAGTTACAGACAGGATCAGGTTTTATTGCAGTTAATGTTGTCTTACGACACTAAATATGATTTCCTGCTAATAAAAGTTTAAGCTCACTAGCATCAAAGGACGAGTTATTTACAGAACTTCTAGGCTAACAGTGTATTTTTCAAGACCCTCTGCACATCTACTGAGAGTCCAGCTCTCAGTAGTGAAGGGGTCACATGCAGAGTCATGGTTGTACTGAAATATGCCTCCTACATGAACAGGGTGGTGGGGGTGTCAATGTGCCTGGTAGCCTGTTCATCATGTTTGTTAGCATCAAAGCAGAAGCTCATGTGTGCCAACTGTGTTAAGATGGATGACTTTGAGCACATCCCAAGTCCTGTTTGGGCATTGTGTTCAGGATGATACCGCTGCAGATATGACCAAGTCCTGTTGATTAAGCTGTAGTGATCAGTAAAAGGGATCAGCAAGAACAGGCAGGCTAGAACCATCCTCGACATGACCACACTCTCAAGCATACATTACCCAGTCCTCTCTGATACAAAGTCAAGGCAAGTTTATTTGTATAGCACATTTCAGCAGCAAGGCGATTCAAGGTGCCTTACAGCATGGAAACTAAAAAAAAAACATCATAAGCACATCGAAACAGTGACTAGTTGTGAGACCAGTAACAAACCTCGTATCAGGTGAAAACGTCATCAAACATGTTGGTCAATGTTCCTGTTATTATGGGCCAAAAGCATCTCTAAACAGGTGGGTTTTCAGCCTGGATTTAAAGGAACTCAATGTTTCGGCTGATTTCCAGTTTTCTGGAAGTTTGTTCCAGATTTGTGGATTATAGGAACTAAATGCTGCTTCTCCATGTTTGGTTCTGGTCCTGGGTATGCAGAGTAGACCAGAACCAGAAGATCCGAGTGGTCTAGAGGGTTGATACAACAGATCTTTAATGTATTTTGGTACTAAGCCGTTCAGTGTTTTATAAACTAACAGAAGTATTTTAAAGTCTATTCTCTGAGCTACAGGAAGCCAGTGTGAGGACTTTAGGACTGGGGTGATGTTCTCTATCTTCCTGGTTTTAGTGAGAACCTGAGCAGCAACATTTTGGATCAGCTGCAAATGTTGTCCTGGTTCCTGAAGCTTCCTTATACAGTTATTTGTGCTTTTGGAGAGCTTCATGACAGATAAGAGGGAAATACCAGAGTCAGGTGGATTCCTGAGGCAGAAACCTGCAGAAAACAAAACTTAAGCTGATGGGTGTGGGTTGGTGGGTGATGTCTCTGGATTGCCCAATAATACTTGCCCAAACAGGAGAAAGGTTATAAACAACAACATGGAGGTTGTACGTAGTGCTTTGAGATAAATGTGGCTGAGAAAAGGAGAACTGTGGTCTACTAAATGCCACATAGATACATTTAAGAAAGGGAAAGACCCGAAACAACCAGTGACTTGAGTAAAACATCACTGATGATGCTACTGCATCAGGGGATTTTTGGCTAACTTTGCTTGATAAAGCATGGCATATATTAGAGTTTGCTGGAATCTAACCTTGTTCATATCAATTTCTTCCCCCAAACTGCATTGAAGTTTTCGATTTACTGTGTTGCCGCCTCACCTTTTAATAGAGTGCCTAATAAAAGAGCTAAAATGACCTTCCCCGCATGCCTTTGTAAGTACCCAGAAACAGAAAAAGAAACACAGACTGGCATAGTTGCGACTCTGTTGGGGCCCGTCACTTTTTATTCATCTCTGAAACCCTGATGAAGGCAGTGAACAGCGACTTTCTGCCGTTACCTTTAACGCCCACACACAGGCACTCACATATAAACCAGGTCCCATTGCGAATTCTGTTTCTTCCTTCCGTTCTGCGGAAACTTTACATCTCTCTGCATAACTCAGTGCTCTGTCTTTATAAAAAAAAGTAGCAAGTCTTCCAGGTAGGGACCATAGAGAATAGTTTCTCAGTGTTTTTGTGTTGCTTTTCATACTCAAGCCTGGATTGCCATCAAAAGTGTCAAGATTACAGGCGAGTCTCTTTTTTTGCTCCAGCCTAGATTTCACTGTGATGTTTTCTTTTAGCAAACTAATCTTTTTTCTCTCTTACCTGGAAACACAGTGGCAGTTGAGAACTTTTACAAAAGGAAAAAAAAATAAAACTCAACACGCATGAAAGAAAGGTGGGAGGGAAGAAAAGACGCAGTAAACTGAGATGGTAAGATTGCAGCAAAAAGGAGTGCTGTTTATTATTTGCTCCCCTCTGTGTGAGAGGGGAGGTGATATGGCGATAAAATGCCACGCTGGGCGAGACAGGACACGACAGAAACTTGGCTGCCACTTGACAGCCTTTCCACTTTTCACCCACGCGTCGGATGAGTGTTTTTCTTTCTTTCTTTTTTGGTTTAGTTGTTTTTGGTTAAGCGTTGCGCTTAAGCAAACAGAGAGCTGCTGCAGTTTCCGCGGGGACTTTTTTTTACAATGCGAGGTCCTGCTGATAAGATTCAGAATGTCAGACTCCCTGATAGCGTCCCACGACCCTGACTGTTCCTCACGCGTTGACAGAAGTTTTAGTCCAGTCCTGACTACAGGGTGCATTGTGTGCTGCTGCAGTGCCTTGTCAAAGTATTTATACCCATCAAGCTTTTTTCCTGATCTGTTCGCATTACAGCCAGGAACGACAATGCGCTACAGTCTCATGTCATAGACGAACAAAGTCCTGCATCTTTCTAAAGTGTGATGAAAAGGATTTATCTGATATGTAGGTATATCTTGGCTGGTTCTGCACATTAGGAGACTAAAGGTTATTAGCAAAATGGCTCAACCTCTTTCAGATTGCATGGAGAATGTCTGTGAACATCAGTTTATAAATATTCAAATCTTGCAAGAGTCTGGACTCTGACCGGAGCATCTAAATCATTATACCTCGAGCTGTAAGTTCTGGGTCCCGCTAAAAGATGAACGTCAGACAAAGTGCCAAGTGTTTTGGGGTCACTAACCCTCCTTTTAGCCTCTTCCATCTTATCAACTCCAACCAGCCTCTTTGTACCCACTGAAGAAAGGTATCCACACATCTGTGAGGATGCCTGCTCTGGGTGGTTTTTATGTTAGTTTTCTACCAAGCATTTTGCATGCAGGACACACTGTATAAAATTGGTCTTATCTGGACACCCTCTATATCTTATTGTGTACCCTGCATGGCTTGTGGCAAACTTTAGCAGGACTTATTATGGCTCTCTTTGAGCAATGCTTTTCTGCATGCCACTCATGGAAAGAGGCCAAGTTTGTGGAGTGCACAACTAATAGTCGTGCTGTCAACTGAATCGTCTACCTGAGCAGTGGATCTCTACATCTCCTCCAGAGTTACCGTGGGCATCGAAGCTGCTTCACTGAATAATGCTCTCCCTGCCCGACTGGGTAGTTGCTCCATACGTTCCCAGAAGACGGGTTTAACGGTGCTCTGTGAGATGTTCAAAGCTTGGTGATTGACGTGATACCGCCAGTCACACAATCTTAGAGGCTCGTCGTTAACTGACCAATCAGCGATCATAACTAGTCCCAAAGGGAAAACGCCCCTTACCAGTGGGACCTGATGCTCCAACAACATTGACGGGATGTTACCTTATGAACGCCATGCTTTCAGAGTGATTAAAAAAAAAAAAAACTGTTTAAAAATGGTTAACAGTTGTCAGTGGGGAAAGCACAGTTCAGACTCAAACTATTCCAAACATTTAGAGGGCGGAATACAGTTTGTTGCTTTCCCAAACCCTGGAAGGAGTCTAGAGAAATGTAAAAGATGGATAAAAGCATGCGGCCGACCTCATGAGCAGCTGAACACAATAGCGATCGGCAGGGAACTACCGCATGTCCGTCTACGAAGGTAACTCAATGTTTGTTCATTATTACATTGAATGCCTAGTTGTTAAAGGAGCAATACGTAAGAAATGTAATTTAAAATCAACCTAAATCATTCTCATTTGTCACCTGGGATGGAAGTAACACTCCCTATAGACAATCGGTCCTCTCTATCAACAATTTCTCAGTCACGTTTTTCTCCTTTCAAACCTCGAGGTACGGTCCGGAGCTACTTCGGTTCAGAGTGTAGCCCGTGTTTACTTCCTGGTTCGTGAGCCAATCACATGATAGTTCCCAGGGTTCCCAAAGCAGAGCGCATCATTTGGTATTTTATCTTTTCAAAAGAGCAGCAGCCAGCTAACATGGAAGCCAGTAAGAGAAGCGGACCAGAAATGCAACAGAACATGATATACCTATCCTGTGGAAGTAAAAATTCACAGGAGCTTCACAGCAACAACGGACAATTGGGTTGATCTCCACAAAAGACAATGTGTTGTTCCGATTTGAAGCAGTGGGGGTCATCATTACTTGTTCCTTTAAATTACAGGGTAATGCTTGACTGTGTTGTATTTTATGTGTTTTGGATACATGTATGTTGCAACTTCTGGTTGCCTACGTTGAACACTCTTAATAGAGGATTTAATTGTAAGTTATTGGCATGCATCGCTCGATGGCAGCATGAAAACATCTAGAGGTTTGAAGTTACTAATATCTATTTTAAGTTGGGTATAAGCTTGATATTTAATTGTGGGCTTTAATGTCGATTTGTCCATGGTTACCTTAAAGTAACTTGACTGGCATGATTCCCAACTCATTAGAAAATGTTTTCCCCCTGGTCTGTTTTGCCTTAATGTTGGTAGATAAGGCCAAACCGCCTCTGTTAACGCGGTGAGGTTCGCTAACAGCACCATCACAACGTCTTTGTTGTTGGGGGTTAAGTCGGCCTGGGGTACACTTCTGCGTGGGCGGAGCCATCTTACAGCTGGCGTCACGTCCGTTGTCTTTAAACTTCCCCGCAGCTTTATCCCTGACCTGCCTGCTGGGCTCTGACGTCTTCACAGAACAACTGAGACATATCATTGCTGCTCGCTTACGGTATACAGAGAAATCAGAGCAAAGGGGGCTAAGTAGATGTGGGCACCACACTTTTCAGGTTGTGATTGGGTAAAAATGGTTTCATTTTCTTTCCACTTCACATTTAGGACCTACTTTGTACTACATAGCATCCCCTATAACATACCTTGAAATTTTAGGCTGCAGTGTGACAAAAACGTGCAACGTGAAGGCAATTCAGATCCTCTATGTCAAATGGATTCTGTTTCAGGTTTTGTGAACGGGTCCGCGGCAAAATAACCGCTTGTCTTTTAGCAAATTCCTTTTAATACGTTTGTTTAACTCTAAGCCACAAAAGCTGCCTCTGTGCTTGACTTTATGAGACATCTGACTAAGCCTGACATGTGAAGCCTCCAACTGTACCAGAACAGAGGACGCGATTTTGTTATGGTCAAAGCTAGCTTTGTTGGGCCTGTATGGAAAAAAAAAAAAAAAAAGGAGTCTGAATGGAGAGCATCAGATGCTAGGGTGTGGGGGTTTTGGTCGTCGTGGAAGTCCTCAGGACATGAAAGAGATGAGACAATGACGGCCTTGTCTGGCATCTGTGGGAAGAACAGTTTAAAGCACGGAGACGAGCCCGAGGTGCCCTTTGGTCTGTCCTGGTTTGTTTTTGCAAGCCGAGGCCGCAAATAAGCTCTGAAAAGGACTGCAGAGTAAATTAGTCCTTGATACGTTGCTGCTTTAAGGAGCTAGCTGCAGCTCGTTGATGCTCAGCTGTGAGACGTGTGTTTGCTTGCAAAAGGGGAAAGAAGGAATAACAACTGATGCAAACACTTGAAAGCAGCAAGAAAACCCTCTGTGACTCTTCATTACTTTTTGTTAAAAAAAGAAAAAAACACAGGGAAAAGTTTTCCTTGTTCAAGAAATTAGTCAGTTGTATTCATCCTCTGTTACACTTGTGTTCGAGTAATTGGCACATAGGCCTTTGAAACCGTGGCGCTATGGTAGTATTTTTCCAGTAGGATTTTTATTTTCCTGTTTAAGATCTCTGTTGGTGTTTTTAACTGAGGCTGCTCTCTATTCCAAGGCGATGCCAGTCATAAATATTGATGATTAACCTCTTGCATTTCAACATTTGCCTCTCTTTGCGATCCACACCAGGTGTTTAAGCATATCTGCAGCATATAACTCCTCACTCTGGTTGGATATGCTGCAGATAGCAGGGGTATTCCTTCTGCATTCTCTCCATCGCTTGTACAAAGTGTTTTTCTTTCCTTTTTTTTTTTTTTTTTTTTTTTTTCCTCCAGCTCGCAGTTCTTCTAGCCTGGCACTTTTCCTCAGTTGTTTTGATCTTAGGTGACAAGTGAGGGCTTTTTGCAGACGGGTGAAGAAGCAGGCGGCGTGGCGCGCTCAGAAAGTGGCTTTGATAGTTGAAATTAATGAGGCTGGATATGTTTGGCTCTGCTCATTATGCCTACACATAGATCCCGAGCCCCGGGGGCCCCGGAGTTCTGCTTCTCGTCGGCGGGCCGTGATCTTTCCGTCTCCTGATTTAGAGCCTCCTCTACTCCTTTTCTTTTCCCTCTTTGCAACTTTTTTTCCCCAGCCTTTGTACGCTTTCCCTCCCTCCCTCCCTCCCTCCCCACCCACACCTCGCCCTTACTCTCAAACATCCTGTTGTGTGTGTGTGCGTGAGAAACAAAAGGGATAATATAATCAGCTGCACACGGTGAGAACAGCAAGCGCGTCGTGTCAGGCGGACTCGATGCAGACACCTCTTCAAAGCCACCTCAGCGTTGCACTTGAGCCCTGACTGCTGGTGGCTGGAGGAAGGTAAAGGGGTGGAGCGGCTCTCAATGTTTCCTCTCTTTGTCAAAGGAAGCTAACAAGGGCTCAGATCTGTGTGTTTTGCGCAACTCTGAGGATATAAGCGTGTGGGTGTTCCGCGTGCATTAATTCAAGTTAAAAATAAGCTCTATATGGAAGACTTAACTCATCCGCCATTTTTCGACTTTACAGTAGAAGCCTCCGCGCGTGCACGTTTGGGCTACTGGATGTGTGTTTGCCCGTGTTTAGGGGTTGATGGGCTTGAGGTTGGTCCTGAGATAAGGAGAACATCTGTTAGTCTGTCTTTATCTCTGGCAGAGCTCCTGGCAAACCAAAGTAAGAAGGCCCATCTAATCAGAGCAGACAGAGAGTCAGGGAGGGGGTTAGCATGGCTGCCAGCCCTGTCCTGCCTCAGACCTGGCGCCAGGACACACACACACACACACACACACACACACACACACACACACACACACACACACACACACACACACACACAGCCTCCATGCTCACACAAACAGATTTTCCCCCCTTTTTTTCCCACCTTTACACTTTTGGCTCATTTTATCAGTCTGTTACAGCAAATGCTATGTTTTTGGGAAAGATTTCTATGTCTCTGTTTTTGGTCTCTACAGCCTGTTTCCATCAAGGGACGTCCGGTCGGTTCTGAACATTTTATACCCGATTAAAAAGTTCAGGGTTACGAATATGGTTATAGGACGCCCGAGTTAATGTCCCCGTTGACAAAGACAGATGTAACCTTTGTAGTTCCAGTCGCCATTGTGCTTCTTTTTCATCCTGTAGAAGTCTCGATCGCAGCAGATAGAGCCAACTTTCCAAAGTCAAACACAA
This sequence comes from Fundulus heteroclitus, assembly GCF_011125445.2. Lineage (NCBI taxonomy): Eukaryota > Metazoa > Chordata > Actinopteri > Cyprinodontiformes > Fundulidae > Fundulus > Fundulus heteroclitus. The sequence goes on along the minus strand of NC_046381.1, from coordinate 31,238,909 downwards.
TAACACGGCTGTTGACGTAAATTGGCTGATATTGACTGCTAGGCGGTCTCCCTGGGAATCGACATCGATTAAGGTCTTCTCCCACGTTTTCTCCCGTCTTCTGAATTATTTTAGTGCGGGGGCATTTTGCTGTGTGTTTGTGTAGCCGCCCGTGTGCGTACGTGTGTTTGTGTGTTTAGGGTAACCAGCAGTGACACCAGCCCTGCTGTGCGGTATGGATCTAAACCCCGGGAGGTCTGATAAATGTGGGCGGGACTTGTCACCATGTGTCTCCTCGCATCCCTCCGCCGATCATGAGAGTCGACAGGTGTATGCAGCTACCGTGGCTCCCTGGGGAATGGCATACAGCAGGAGCCGGCGCCTGGAGACACACATGCACACACACGCCCCGTTCTGGTCAAAAGAGCATCATTTACGGCCTTCGCCACCGCTGAGCTGGTACAGCAACATGCTTTTGAAGGGAAAAGCAGCGGGAGGGTTGAACAGTTCTTTGGCAGTTTTGAAACATGGCTTGAAAAGCAAAGAGAGGTGTTCATATGCTTAAACTTTTTTCCCCATTTAGTCACGTTGCAATGAAAAACCTCCGTGTTATCTAGCAGCAGACCATCAGAAAGGAGTATGTCATTCTGAGGTGGAAGTAAACGTTAGCTTTTTTTTAAATAAAGAAAAATTGAAAACTGTGGCATATGTTAATGTTCAGCCCCGGAGGCAGAGCTTTATAAAATGACATTTATCTTCAGGGGTGTTTGCCCAACTCTGGGCCTGATGGAGTAGCTGGAACCTGAAATTCTGCACGTTTCCTCTTTGCAGTATGAGTTAAACTCAGATGGAGATTGCGAGTAAAGAGCAGCTACAAATCGGTGTAACAAACTATGATAACTGCAGCATTTCTTGCACACTTCCCAGTTGTGCACTACTTTGTTCTGGCCTATCACATAAAATCTTAGTCAAATAAACTGAGGTTTGTGGTTGAAATGGAACCAAACATGCCAAAGTTCTAAGGGACTGTGTGCTTTTGCAGGACACTATAAAAATATATAGACGGTGTGGCTTTCATTGTATGTGATATTGTTCTTTTGATAAGGCCTTTGTGAATGCAAAGCGTTAAAATACAACCGGGCCAGTAGTACGGGTTTATCTTCGATTTAGCCTTTCGTTTTTATTCCTCATAAGCATAAAAGTCCTGGCAACATGAGATAGCATCTTTCATTTGTGGCGACTGTGAGTCAAAGATTATTAATTTTCCCATCTGTAATGAAAATAGATTTGAGCTAGAGGGGCTTGCATTTATGGGAATTAATTTACTTGTGACAGAAAGGTTAGCCAAGTTTTAAATTGTGTTTTCTGTGTTGCTCTGGGATCACATCTATATCTTTATAGAGGAGTCTGTGGTTTTGCTGGGGTTTTATGAATCTTACTGCGCAGCGGACACGAAAATGTTTCATTCGATTCCAGCATTGTCTCAACCATGACGGCGCTAAAAAAAATGACTTTGATTCTATATTTTTTGGTGCTAGAAAACAACACAACCATTCTACTCAGTAGACCCGTGTAACGCTTTCTAAGCGAACACATGGACATTCCCAAATATGGGCTGCTGAGTCATTTTCTCACTTTCCTAAAAGTCAAAAGTCACACAACAACCTTTCCATATAATGACTTAATTAAAGCAATTTTCGTTTATTAATCCTCACCATGGCAGCACTCACGCAGGGAGACCTTTGACTCGTCTCCCCTCCACGCCCACCTCCTCTGGTATGCTGAGTTTTAACATGTGTCACTGTTCCTGCAGCATGTTCCCATGGCCCGTTTGGATAAATACCAATCCAAAGCCCGGCTAGTCTGGAGAAATTATGGCTTCAAATGTCATGTCGGAGCAAAGCCAGAAGCCGGTTTGTTTACTCACGTGTCATTCAAAGCGGGACTTAAAAGACAGGCTCCTTTTTCTCCTTTGCAAACACTCAGGGACTTAAGAGATTTAAGGGAACGGAAGCTCTTCTTGTGACTTGAGAGAAACAAAGTGTGGGGAGAGGCTGCGGCAGGCGTGTCAAAGATGCTGGTTAAAAGAGAAGTTAAACAGGCCCGTGCACTACTCAGATGTGTCTACGCAGCGTGTGCACATGGAGCTACTTTTTACTAACTGTGCGCCTCTTTTGCTTCTGTCCTATGATTGCATTTTCAGCTTTCAGAAAATGAAATGAGAAGGCAAACACGTGCGCTCTCTGTCATCCCCTCTCTTGGTTTTCAGTACAAGCGCTGTTGAAGAATGATTCCGCGGAGTGTCAAGACTCATCGGCTTTCAGGTTTTTCTCTTCAGCTGTGATCAAAGTGGCGTTCAGGATATCTGACACTTCTAGGCTCAGATTCAGTCTCTCTGAGACGCGTCCCTTACTGATCCGTCGAAAACACGCTGTTGCAGGCAACAGAGGTGGGAAAACACGAAAACACTTTAAAACCTCCTAAACTCATTCATTAGGAGAAACATGGGCATGAAGGAAATAAAGCTAATTTTCTACATCTTTTTTTCTCAAACTATATTTCTTGGCTCTGTTTTACTGAAGAACTGGCGCGAGTGGATATAATTACTTATAATTAAATAATTATTTGCCATTCAAACGTAGGCCAGGCTGCCATGACTCTGAGTCGCTCCCGGCGTTTGACATGCCACGGTCAGTGCAGACAAAGCTTCTGCATACGTGGGACCGAGCGGTGTTATCGCTGGATCGGTGCTGCAATATGTCAGTAGCACTCAGATAAATTCATTAGTGCCTGTGTGCAGTATATCTAGTGTTTCAGAGCTGTGACTCAAAAAGAATTACAGACGCCTGTCTTTGCTGCTGATCAACTACAACACAGTACGAGAAGTGTAGAAAGGAGAGAGCTGGAGCTATATCTTCTTATTCCACTGAAACACAATGTAATAGTGAATCGGGGTGTAACAACTAAATATTTTTTGGGGATGGGTCAGAGTACTTCTCTGACTATTTCCAGGTAATACTCTCTCTCTGAGTGTATTACCTGGCCTCAGGTAGCTGTCATCACAGTGGCCCAGGTGGTAGGTTGAACCTGGTTTGATAAGCTCCTTAAATCTACTCATTTCCTTGTTAGAAGGATTATAAAAATTCACAGGCTGATAAGTTATATTGTCTGTCATCTCTGCCTTTTTCTGTCCGCTTACTTTTTATATTATTTGCCGTTTTTCCTTTCTGCTCTTCCAAAGTGTCCCAGTGTACCATGCATGGAACATCTGCCGTTCGGATGAGCACAGGGAGGGGGTCTTGCTCCCCAAATATGTCAGCTCTTAGCAGGGTGCTAACTATAATGGCAAGAAGCATCCAACCCAACACACCTCAAACCCCCAAGGAGTTTTCTGCCTCCTCATTGCCAGCCCATGTAGCTTATGGCTTGGAGTGCAGCAGCAGGGGGGTTGGCCTTTGCTTAGCTGGAGCTTTCTCCTTCCTCCCAGCTCTCATCAGACCATCATTTTCACAGTGGAAGGAAAGCCCATATGTTAGAGGAAAGATTAGCAAAACAGAGTTAAAGTCAAACTATGAAATCATCATCTTATCAGTGGACTGGCTGTTGAAGTTGAACAACACTACAAATGCCTCGATACAATTATCAATAACCACCTGACCTTTGAAGCTAATACAGACGCAGTGTGTGCAAATGCTCTCCAGTCTATGTATTTTTACTGGACATTGAGAAATTTTTATGTTGACAGCCTTTTGTGACAAAGTGTTATTCCTGTTTTAAGTTTGTTTAATGCCCCCCCCCCCCCCCTTGTGTTGCTTTGAGTCCCTGACCCTGAAAAATAAGCACAGACTAAACAGATGTGCAGCAAAAACCACAGGGATGCTTAGCTAAAAAGGACAAGAGTTAGGACAAGGTGAAGCTATCCTTGTGGACCCAAGCCACGCTCTTTTTCTATAATCGCAGGTTGCTGCGATCTGCTCACAGATACATGGTGATAAAGTGCAGAACAAAAAGGAATAAATGTTCATTTGTCCCTGTTAGTGATGGTCTCATTAATACTGCGACCTGATGGGCCCACATAGAGACCGTAGTAGTAGTGTTTGAATTTTGGCTGTACCATGAATGCTGTCTGCATTTGTTCTTGTCACCTGTGAAACTAATCGTCAATTGGCACAATAAAGTCCATCCATATCTTGATCATCCTCTTGTAACATACGTATCAAAACTTGCAGTAAAAAAAGTGTTTCCATTCTCTGAGAATAAAGAGTCTTCCTTGAGGAGGTCAACCATCTCTTGAAAGCAATGAAGTTAGACGTGTGTCTGACATCTTGGTCAGTAATGTCTGCCCAGCAGCCTGCAAGCAGTCTCCATGGTAACCAACCTGTGTACCATTTCTGTGCATTTTTGCTTTCGGTCTTGACTCAGAATTCCCAAGATCAGGGTAGAGGTTTTGCTATAAACCTTTCTCTTTGTTGCCTTACTGATGGATCTTCGTATTACGCAGCTTTTTCATCATCTAGAAGACTCTAAAAAAATGTCTGGTGGTGTTGCACTTGTACCTTTTGTGTACTTCTAACCTAGCATGGGCTGACATCAAGGTGTACAGAGGTTTTTAAAAGTTACGGTTTCAAAGCAGCTCAGATTTTTCGTCATACCTTTCCATTTCATGTAATGGAATGGTGGGTAAGCTAAAGGGGCAGTACCCATCACCAAACCGATGTTTTCACACTACTCTTGTGTCACAAGCATCTTGTCTCCACAGCAGCTTCAAAATATCAGATAACCCGACTAAGTAAGCTGCTATTAGCTAGCATCAACTGATTATCCTTTTGTTACACTTCAAAGAGCAGATTGACGAAGTTGTAAACTTACTTTCTACCATAGCCTTAATTTAAAAGATGTTTTTAGCATAGTTTCAGTTAGTCTACATATCAAAATATAAAACTGAATAAATGTAATAGATATTATTTTAGCAGCTTCTTTTGTTTTTCTAATTTTATGCAAATGCCTTGACACTCTGAAACTGCAGTATTTTTACTCAAGGCTATCTTACCGTGAAAATTACGGCCAAGGCTTACTTCCAGCCTTTGCTGCTTGCATCAAGCATGTATAGTTTATAAAAGACATCCCCTGATACACCACAAGACATACCACACAGCACGTGTGTACTCTAAATATACATACTGGTTGAAAACAGAACCGTGCTGGCTTTTACAACTTCTAGATCGGGGGAAAAACAAAAACAAGGTCACGCGTCATCGACAACTGTGTAATTTGTATTTTGGCTTCCACAATATTTATAGCTCACTGCACATATTTCATACAACATAAACCTCTGCAATACAAGCCTGGAACATTTTTTTTTCTTATTCAAACAGGTTTCCACTAGGCTGCACTCACACATGGATGACAACGTACATTTTAAAGGAAAGCGTGACATCCACACACATCTGAAACATCAAATACACACTCTTTTCACTGTCCAGAGTGGCTTCATAGCCTGTGATTTAATGGTCTTTTTTTGCTCACTGCAATAGCATCCTCTCCTATCCCCTGGTGCCCAGTGGTGAAATAACAGGCTTTGGGCTCTTCCACAAAACCCACGGGTACGCTCTTGAATCATTGCTACAATTTGAGCTATCAAATCATAATGGCTGGATGAGATTGGCTCTCTTTCCTTGGTGCTTGTGTGTGTATGTGGGGGGGTGAATGTGTACATGGCAGGTAGCTAAGCAGGTTTATGGTCTCTGCGCCCGCAAGCCTTTGTTTAATGCTGTTACATAGCTCACAATTTCCTCCTTTTTTTCCAGCTGAGGGTAATATAGTTTTTCTTCATTGTTACACTGTTTTTTTTTATTTTCTCATCTTGGAGTGCTTTTTGTTATTTATTGAAAAGCGGGCGCTGCTCCATTGTTAGCTGTTGGTACATGTATAATGTCCCTGCCACGGCTTGGATGGTGTTTTCTTGTTCTACATAGCTGCACTGTCATTGCGCTATCAACTCTTCCAGCAGCGGCTGTGACATCTTTACCAATGGGTCAGCGTGCAGCGCAGGCGGCACATTCTCCAGGTAATGGGGTGGTCTCCCGCAGACGCATCTCCGCTGCTAACAACACAGCGGGGCTCGTGTTCTAAACACGGAATCCATTCCTTATCATTTTCGCACAGGCACATGTTTGGTGTCTGTCGGCACGGCTCTGCGCCCGTGGTTTTTCTGCCATGACATTACAACCTTACTTCGCCGCTGGCTTGACATGAAATCATTTGTATGTGCGCGCATAGCTTGTGAGTCATACGTTGGTATCATTAGAACCTTTCCTTTAATTTAGAGTCACAGTCCCCATGACAAGCTATCATTGGCACAGCAAAAGACACACAAAGGAGAAAAGGGCAGAAAGCAATGGATGATTGCCCTCGGTCCACGGGCTCTGTTATTACATAGCCGGCTGTGCCACTACGAGAGCGCTGAGATCTATTTTTCCTCTGTGAATGGAATGTAATTTACCGTCAGTTTTGTAAAGGCGAGCCTTGGTCATGGCTAAGAGGGCTCTCTCTTCTGCCCGGGCTAATGATCAGCTTTGACAGAGGAATGGCCACCATGCTTTTCACCACAATCCTTATTCCTCTCCCATTGATCCCCCTGCCTATTTTCACAGAGTAATGGATGGCATTGTCCCTCCCTCGCCACTGTTAGTACAAATAATTACGAATCAATATGCACTCAAGGCACACATCAGAATATAATTTTGCCACATGATTTATTCCCTACTACTGCTGCAGAAGTCCCTCCTACTCACAGGGGTCAATGGTGAGCTGTCCTGCAACCAACTCTCCGACGTCAACCAGTGTTAATCAGAGCAGTCAGGTAAAGGCTAACGGTTTCAGCCGCTAGATTAAAGATGCAGCTGTTAGTTTTTTGGGCCGTGTGTGTCCACCAGCATTGCACATCTAGTCTCTGAATTGTGGGGGGAATGGTGTGTTCAGGGTTATATGCAGTTTTAGTTTTAGTCTGCACCCTGTAATTTGGGTGTTGGCCTAAAACGACTCTATCTTGGTCTCATCTAACATCCTCTAATGTGTAATGTATCCCCTATATGGCTTATGACTTAGGTAGCAACTGCAATTGTGTTAGAAATGATTGTAAACATTTCAAGTAAAATATTAAAGTCATCACAGAGTAAATCTTAAGAGCTTTTATGATGAGAAAAATAATAATGTTGATCTCAGGCCTTCCTAGATGGCCAAATTAAGGAAACCAAGTTGTATGAACTCTGTTTCAACTGAATGCATCACTTTTAGGCACATCAAAACCATTTCAACCCTCATGTCATGTTCTATAGATAGAATGGGTACCGTCTGATGAAGGCCCACCGGGGCCTTTGTCAGCGATACAAAGGCTGTGTATGAGTGGCAGTGTGTTGTGTGTTAGTAGACAGAAACCGGAGCAGCCAGCTGGTGGAGGTCAAGTCAGGACAGGCATGTTCTTCCTGTGTCAGACACACAGAGCCACAAAATCTTTCACACCCAGATATGAAAAAAACATTTTTTTTTTTTTACACATTTCGTCTGGTAAGACCATTTGTGGCGATGCCCGTTGCAGCAGGATTACAGTCTTTGATTCTCAGCAGATGAAACAAAAACAAATATGGCACCAGCAGCTCCTGACAGATGGAGGTCAGAAACTCAGAAGTCATTTTTTTTGTTGTTGTTGTTGTTGTTGTGGATTTAAGAATGAATATCCCCATGCACTCGCACACCAGACACACACGTACACGCTTTAAATCCACACATTTCTGATATGAGCAAATATGAACACAGTGCCTCATCAGTGAAGGCGGATGAGTGTCTTTGGGATTCTCTTTGATGGCTCTGCACCCCCTGCTGAGACACCAAGTCAATCTCTCTGTCTCACATGTTTCTCTTTACACCCACAAATGCATGGCGCAGTCCTTATGGACGTACTGAGAAGATGATTTGGCTGTTAGAGCACACAGGGGCCATTTAGATGTTTTGTTAGTGACATACTGGCACAGAGGAGGTCAGGCGTTTCCATCGTCGCCTTACGGCATTGCTTCTCTGTCTTCACTGGCACCAGCGCACGCTCAAAATGACAGAGATGCACACTCAGGCAGATGGAAACACAGATGTGTTTGCAAGTCTGCAGATGCACCAAATGCCTCTGATGTACAACGGTTAGAATACTGGAGGCCCTGATTGTTAAGGCTCCAATATAGCTCATAAACGTAGTGCATAAATATGCACACCCTTAGCAAAATGTAGTATACTTAAAGTGGTAAAAATAATTTAAATAAGTATGCTTAAGCATAAGCTTAAGTCTTAGTATTAATGTACTTAGTCTTAGACTTCTGTTTATACTTTTTAGTATAAGTCAAGTATACGTCACTATACTATTGTAAAGTATATGAAATATAGTTTATGTAAAGTAAACTTTAAGTACATAAGTATGGAATAAGTAAGGACACTTGAAAGAACTACTTTTTGCAAAGGTTACGTATCAGTTGGGACAAATAATAATCTGTAGTACCGCCTTTTACCCCAATTGCAACTGAAAGTCTTTACCAGCTAAACACATGTAAAGACTAAAATTAGTACATATTGTTTTTTTCCCCCCTCAAAAGTCTTTCCTCTTATTCTCACTTGGATTTAAGTCTAGACTTTGTATGTGTTTTGATGTAAACCAGTCTATTGTGTCTCTGGTTGTACGTTTTGGGTTCTGCTGAAAGGTGCATCTCTGGCCCAGTCTCAAGTCTTTAGCAGTCTCTTCTCTTCCAGGACTACCTTGCATGTTGCTAAATTCATCTTCTAAACTCTTCCCTGTCCCTGCAGACGAAAGCATCTCCATGTTTCACTTTAAGGATCGTGTGTTCAGAGTGATGCGGTGTTAGTTTCACTTCACAAATTAATGCGCAATCTTTTACAGGAAATGCTCTGAAAAATTTAGAATGCATTGGTATTTATTTCCCACGAAATAAAGTCCAGCGCAACTAACTGCCAGTTGAAATCACCATGCTATCTTAGGCTATGTACACACTGCAGGGCTTGATGCTCAATTCTGATTTTTTTCTCTGAAATCGGATTTTTTTGAGGTGGCCGTTTACCACAAAGCGGTAAAAAAAACCCCAACGTAATAAAAAGTAAAAAAACCCGCAGATACCGTCTGGCATCTCTCCTTGTTGTTAATAGAAAGCTGTTGAGCAATGGGTGCCGACAATATTAAGACCACACCATAGTGCGCCTAAATAAGGCGAGAAGAAAGCAGCACAGCTATTAACAACGGTCTTCTATGCAGTGCTACCTGCTACTGCTGTATATAGATGTCTAATGAGAGACAGGAGAGTAAGGTGAAATATGGAGGAAATGCGACATGACCGTCCAGACAGCGGACGCTTTGAAAAATATCCGATACCTCTCCGAATTAGTACCACATATGGCAGTGGCTCAGATCGGATCTGTTTGAGGGTGAAAAGCTTGGAATTGGGTTGTTCACACTGCTGTGAAAAAGAATGAATCACATATGGGCATAAATATCGAATTTGAGTCGCATTCCCTGCAGTGCGAACGTAGCCTTAGCTTCCTCGTATGCAGCAGCTTAGTCTTGATCTTTCTTCCTTTAGGGTTAACTCCGAAGCACGATTCTCCACGGTCCTCTCGACCTTGCCGCTTCTTCATTACGGACTGACCCCTATCAGAGTCGGCCTTAATTAAAAGTGGGCTGCATCTGTTTCAGCTCTGCGCCTGCCAACACAGGACAATTCAATTCATCGCTCCTTATTTTCAGCCTTTACAGCGCTGAGCTAATGAACATGGCTGAGCAGCAGGGAGGTGTTTTTTTTTTTATACTTATCTGCTTCTTTTAATTTCACACTTTTTATTCTCACCGCATTGGAATAAGTTCTGAGGAACCTCCGCAGTGTTGGCTGTGTACCTTGACAAAGGGGCAGATTTAAATAACTCAAAGCGCCTTGGCTTAGACCTAATTCCTCCACTCAATCTAATCAACCCCACCGTTCCCTTCTTTGCTTCTTAACATTTTCTGTGTGATTGGATGAAGCAAGGCCAGATAGAGGTATTTAAAAATAAGTGCTGGTAGGTTAATCTCCTCAAATCCACCCTCCATTGCTTTCATTACCCCACCAAGGTGTGTGTGTGTGTGTGTTTTTCTGGATCATTCCCTTTATATTACAAGTCAGAGGGTGATTTTTCACAATATGAAAGACAGCTAATTGTCCTACTTTCAGTTGGAAGGAAACACCTCAGGAAATAAAAAACTAAATCGGATTTGGACTTGGCTTTCTCTGTACCTCCAGCCTCTGGTTGGTCAGAGTCAATCAAACATATCATTTATGTTTATTTGTATTCAACTAGAGCCTGCCTTATTACTTCTCCACATATGACATTTATTTTACCACGCACCCATCAGAGGAAATATTCCTGTGCGGTCCTGAGAAGATAGAGTTGAATTGTGTCTCCTGCTACTGATAAGACCTGCTTTTTTTTCTTCTCCCCTTTTATTCGTTGGCCTTTTTTGGCCCTGGAGCAAAACAAAGCGGTGAAATGCAACTTTCATGAGTGATTTTAAGCATCAAAAGCTCCTGTGACATTCAGTAAAGATAGTAACCTTGGGTGGGGTGGGGCGTCTCTTAAAGCCTCAGCATTTGACAATAGAGACAGGAGGGTACAGGCGGTCCTTTTGTTGTCATCCTACCCATTTGTGTTGTTGCTCTTATTTGACAGTTTCAGTTTTAAACCTGGAAGACAATAAGGCAGCGCTGCAGCCTTTTAGGTCCTGAGTGTGATAGAGAGTGATATTCGGTTACATTTCAGATTAGTTTGGAAAAGCTACGCTATTTCAGCTTTCAGCCTCCCACAGGGATGGAGTCATAGAGTTCTGCACACATGATTTTTGTACCTCATTCACAGTAATGGCTTCATCTTTCTCACTTTCTCACACTTCTGTCAGTGCAGTACCATCCCAGATTTCACAAAAGGCATACATTTCCGCTCAAAGACATCTTTCTCTCCCAGAGCCTTTTCCACATTCTGTGAGTATATCCGCAGTGAAAGGAACAAAATCCACCAAGTTTTTTTTTTTTTCCCCCTTCATGCTCCTCTTCATGCCTGAGCTTTGAAGTTCTGCATTTGTTATCATCCCTTTCCATCCATTGTTCTGCGTGTCCAACAGGCATTCATTCCTGCACCTTGAAGACTTTGACATCTGTGGAGCATTTCGGTTCGGATTCCGACGTGCCGAGCAGCGGCAGCGCACATCAGGAGCTGATTAGACAGAGGTGGAGAGGTGAAGGTTTCAGGTTTTAAAGGCTGGTGTGAACTTTATTAAAGCTGCGTCTCTATAGCAATTCCAGGACTTCCCTTTGATCTCTGTTTATTTATAGGTTGTAGTCAGGCCGCAGTCCTCGGTGCAGCTCCTTATTTTATGAAACGCTGCACCTGTTTTAGCAAGGTTCTGTGCGGTTATAAAAGGGAAGACGCACGGGGTTGAATGTGAAAACTGAGTAGCTAGAGTAAATCAGACCCACGCTTTTTCATCTGGACCAAAGACCATCATTAAGTTCTATGGTTAAATAGTCAGAAAACTAAACCTAGATGTCGGTTATTTGCGAGTGCACAGGAAGCGGCTGCTCTGCTGGTATTTAGCAAGAGAAAGCAGTAGCGCTGCTGTTTCTTGCAGGTAGGCGCGATGCTGCGTCTGGCAAACAACTCTGCCTCCATCTACGAGCACGCTGTCAGCAGGGCCGTCCCTCGGAAGTCAGCCATGCAAGGCCGCACTTTGAATCGTCTCCTTACTGAAAAGGGCTTTTTTTTTTATTTAAATAAGCTTCCCTTGCCTTCTCCACAACAACCCATTCAGCAGCCTCCGTGTCCCTGAAGATCCGCTTTATCTGTATTGAAAACTGGAAAATATAAATAAATGAATGCTTGTGCAGGTCTGCTAGAGTGGACCATGGAGCAAAACATATTAAATGACACGGCAAAATGAATCCAACTAAAATAAATATCAGTCGGGGAACAGCGCGAGGACAGGCTGATCTCAGTGCTGGCTTGGCCTTCCATACGGCAGCAGACAATAGGAAAAGGCCTTGGCCCCCCGGACAGAACGGCATGGCACAGGGCAGCGCCTCCACCGAAGCAGCGCCCCCCGTGGTGGCTTTCTGAATTGCCACACAGGCTGTTGGCCGGATGATATGTGGTCGCAAATATGGAGATTGATAAGGAGGAAGAGAGACACGGCTAAATCATTCTTACTTTAATCCTATTTTTATTAAACATGTATAACACACTGCATCTTCCAGCTTTATTTGGTCCCATTGGGATGATGATGTAAAAGCTTTGTCAAAACAGAGCACCAGTGCTAAATCAGCAGTTAAACATAAATGCATATGAGAATACCTAATAAATCCTAACCATAAGTTCTCATTGTTTTTAGTGGGCTTGTAGGGTGGCTGAAAAAAGTTCTGTTCACAAAGTAGTGTTTTTTGCTCGGGATCACCCTCCCCTCCCTCCCTTCCCTGCTACACGACCTTTTCTGTGTTTTTCCAACTAAGACCTTTCCTCCCATTCCCACTTTTAGGTATCTGCTCTTATCTATTTTAATGCTCGTAAAGCTTTTAAAGCTTGGGATTTATTATTCACAGTAAAGCTTATTTATCGCAAGTCGTTTTCACGCATAAAAAAAACGGAAATGCTCTCCAGAACGTGCAGAAATTAGTTCCAGATCTTTTCCACAGTTGCTGTTCCCACATTTTCCTCATTGTGGAGGATTTAGTCCTGGACGTGTGCTCATACATCTGGTAATGCAATGTTGGGGGGGGGGGGGGGGGGGTAGGTACACATCCTTTTACAGAACACAGGAGACAGTGTACGGCAGAAAGTACAATGTGAAAATGGAATCTGGGTCCCTGTTGTTGACAGGGATTTAGTTTTTATGTGAGCAAGAGGCATTAATGGTCAGGAGTGAATAGAAGACAACACTCGGGTCAGTATAGAGCTGCAGTTCCCAGGTGTGTGTGTATAGCCTCACCTCACTACAAGGCAAAAGCTAATGACGATCCTTACTTCCAAAAGCTAATCCTCTAAAACACCCCGAGAACATTAGGGGAATGTAAGAAAATGTAAAAAAGCTGCTTAAATCAAATATAAAAAAGAAGACTTTCTGGCAGCGATTTTTACTTTTACTAACTACATAATATATTATATTCAAAAGCAGGTTATTTACAAAAAAAAACTAAACTAGTTTAATATAATCCATGAGGTTTTCCTTTACCCTGTCTTCTACAGTAGTTTTCCATCTTCTGGTCTGACAAGATATTCTACTTTTTTATATTTTCACTCTTGGATAAATACATGCTAGCCTGTTGGGCTGGAAAAAAAACACAACAACAAGAGAACAACTTGTTATTGTGCTAACCAGGTCCTGAGTCAAAAGTGGGCCAATCCAAGCCTGAGTTATTATGGTCACCCAGTCAGGCAGTGTCTAATGCTAAGGCCAGGTTGGGTTGAACTCCCCCCTCCTCTGGGACATCTCAGGTCTCCACTAAGTGTGGCTTCTCACAACCACTATTGAGCATTTTTATCATAGACAAACCTCACATACACAAGCACACTGTCACAGACACCTACAGGTGCTTGGATTCAGGTGTTTTCAGATTCACTTCTATACAGAAAACCCCTATTAGCTGTAGCTGTCACTTTACACATTTGGTATTAAATAATATTGTAATTCTTCAGTGATGGTATCAAGGCGTTAGTTGTTTGTACCTTTAATACTTTATCTGTTGGTTTTGCTGTTCTTTTTATATCTCTCTGCAGATGCAGAAGCAGACTCAGATGTTATATTGCTCTCACTTTCATCTCCTCATTTCACCATTTCTCCTTTTAGCATTTTCTCGCATCTGTTTCTCTCCTTTTTTTCTTCTTTTACCTTCCGGTTTCAGTGTCCATTGAACATGAAATAGTGGCAGCATAAAATCTAATAAAGCTTTTTGCATATATAAATCAAGCGGAGCTCTATGGCCAAAGCAGTAAGGCTCCACTTGTGAAAGTAAAATCTGTTGGGCTGTCTTTGGCATTAAGACGACAATTCTTATTGCCACATTGCCAGACAGCCTGGACACACACACACAAAAAAAATATATGTTAAGGCCACGACTGAGAGGGTTGGAGGAAACAAAACATAAACTAACTTGAATTGTTAAAATATTAGTTAAAATATTTGTAGTTTAATTCTCCAATGTAAAATGATTAGCTGGAGAAACCTCATGATACCTACTGCCACATTTATTGACGAACAATTTAGACATCAAAATGACTACGCTATAGATGACACTGTCACTAAGGCAACTCCAAAGGCAAATGTTTAAAGTAATGAAAAAAAAACAATGTTGAAATAGAGTCATAAAAAACCTAAAGTAGAACTAAATGCCTTATTAACCTTACTGTATTTACATTTTTTTCTATATTGTACCATTATTTGAGCTGAATGTTTACTATAACTTCCACCAGTCTGCAACAACTACATTGTAAGTAAAAGGCTAACAGAATCTTAAGAGCATAACCTTATTCTTTAGTGTGCACAAGAGAAGATAATGCAACCCAAATCAATGTGCAGCATCGTTTTACCATCTCACCTTTGCTTATCTTGTCACATCGAGGTTTTATGGAGTTCTGTGAAGACCTTTTTCTCTATCAACAAGTGATTTCATGAATTACATAAAACCCATCCACTATACGTTTTCAAGAATGCCATTTTATACCATTTAGTCTCACAGCACGTTAATAATCAGTTGAGCCAAAAAAGGAGTTACAACCCAAATGCTAAATATGATAATATTGACTCGTCAAAGGGATTGCTATGTGGAAGGTAAACAGACGACATAATATACAGTGCTGAAGGCAGCTGGAGACCAATCTTTGAACTGTCCTCTTTGTGTGGCATCGCCTCCAGCGCTTGAGAGAATACCCCCGTCCTATTCCTCCCTCGTCCTTTAATTCCCCCTTAGAGCACAAGGAGGGGACCGAGCTGGGCCTGAGTCATTTGGATAATAATTAATTCTGCATTTAGTGCCAGCTGGGTGCCTAAAAGGTCAGGGAACAGCATGAGGACAGGCTGATCTCAGTGCTGGCGCTGCCTTCCATACGGCAGCAGACAATAGGAGAAGGCCTTGGCCCCGGACAGAACGGCATGGCACAGGGCGGCGCCTCCACCGAAGCAGCGCCACCTGTGGTGGCTTCCTGAATTGCCACACAGGCTGTTGGCCGGATGATTGGTTATAGTAAATATGACGCTTGATGAAGAGGAGAGAGATTGGAAGAGATAAAGGGAAATGTGGTGGTCCTTTTGTACTTTTAGTTGACTCTAATCCAAGTGTTTCAAGAACAAAATGCTGAATCTTGATAACACAAGTTAGATTACATCTCCTGCTTCTGGTAAGACCTGCTTTTTTCTCCCCCTTTATCCGTTGGTATTGAAGCAAAGCAAAGCAAAACTGCCATGGGACATTTCCTTCCAACAATGCCTTAATTAGTATTTGCCTTGAGGACGTTTCGATCCCTCTTTGACAACCAAGGATTATATGTAATGTTCTATAATCTACTCACTAGCCAGCGTCAGAAAACGTGGTTATATCACTCCAATAATTAATATATAACAGCGCAATGCTGCTCAAAGCTATTTAGTTTGACGTTGGCTCATAAACTTCCATATGTGATTAGAGCCAACTAGTTGAAATGGGAATCAGAACTAAAATAAAGTGAAAAACATATCACCTTAAAGTATAGGGGCAATCCCCAAAAATACTCAACAAAGGGGGAGAAAAACATTTGCTTGTACAACGGTTTGAGTGCATGGGCGCACAAGGGTTGTTAGCATAATAGAATGGAGACATTATAGAAATAGAAAGGGCAAGAAATGGCAACAGGTATACATGAAACCTGACTATGAATTGACAAAGGGGGAAATCTGTAGCAGAAAGACAAAACTACAGGTACGGTAAGAAAAATGTAACTAAAATATTATATTCATTACACGAGTGACATGTTTTCTAAAGCCCTTATTGTTGTTTTAATGATTATGTATTGCAGATAATTAAAACCCAAAATTTAGAATTTCAGGAAATTTGAATATTGTGAAACATTTAAATATAAGGTTTCCCGAGTCTTTAAATAGTCTGGGTCAGTAGGCTGCTGACTGGACAGATGTATGATTCGAGGTGTTTTGTCATCACCTGCTGCTGGTCCACTGGGTTTTCTGAAGTCTACTGTAAATTCCTAAATCTGCCAGGGAGTTTTACAGCAGATCATGCTTTCTTTAGCTAACAAGCTTTATGGAGATGGTGATTCCATTTTCCAGAAGGACTTGGCAGCTGCCCACACGGCTAAAGGTACCAAACGCTGGTTCAATGACCATGCTGTTACTGTGCTTGATTGCTCAGCAGGCTGTCGTGACCTCAGGCCCATAGATTATATATGGTGTGTTGTCAAGAGACGCCTGACCCAACAATGCCGATGACCTGAAGGCGGCTATCAATTAACCTGAGCTTTTATTTTACCTTAGCATAGCGCCAGTCTGACCACCCTATGCCACGGCACATTGATGCAGTAATTCATGCAAAAGGAGCCCCAGCCAAGTCTTGAGAGCATAGAAATGAGCGTGCCTTTCAGAGTCCTGACACCTCTGTTTGAAATTTCCTTTTTTACTGATCTCGTGGATTATTCTGATTTTCTGAGTCACTGAACTTTACATTTAAGCCATCTGTAAACCATAATCATTATATTTAAAAGGAAATAAAGACTTTTGGAAACGAGTGACAAAAAATATTAAACTTTTTTCCAATGTTGTACCTGGATGCTAACAAATAACTTTAAAAACTATACTTAAAATACTTAAAAATGATTAATAAGTCTTTATATAGAATAGACATATCATTGAAGCTTTTGTATTCAGGACATATATTTTGGCCTTGGCTAAATAGTAATGCTGACAATCTGTGAGATCAAAGGTCAGTTTGTTGAAACTCTGCTTTAATTGTATTAAGTTGCAGAGGCTTAATAAAATCTTGTAAACACTGAGAGGTTAAAAAGTCTCCTTTTTTGCTGCTCTTTATTCAAACAGGCCTTTAGTTCCTTCAAGGTTACCATAGCACCAAAATCCCTGTAGCTACTCAGCCTAAGCTTCAATAAAGCCGATTTTTTTTTTTTTTTTTTTTTTTTACTGTGTAGCAGTGCTTTTAATCTCTCGCCTGTTCTATGACAGCTTTATTTGATTCCTTCCCCTTGAAGGGTTTTCATTGGTCAGTCTGCTCTGAAAAGAATGCCGGGTTGGGAAAATGAATGTCTGTGAGAATTCATTTACATGTACAAAAGCCTGGAAAAAAACAAAACAAGTCTATTGAAATCCAATGTTACCCAAAGTCCTCTGCTGGCATTTCTTTCAATTTGGGTTACGCATGTCCAGGTTGTTGTGAAGGGACAAGGCCTGGGCTGGTACGAGATTCTCACCGTATGATAAGCTCAACTTAAAATAACATGGTTACTCTGTCAAAGTATCTGCACAATCATTTTAGACTAAATATGTGACACAATTCATCTGGCAGGGATGCTGAATTTCCTACACTATCTGTGTTTTTCAGGACTAAACATTGTTCCATATAGTTGAGTGTATTTTTCTTGAAAGCATGAAAAAGTGTAGCAGCCCTCTTTTAGCCAGGTAACCAGTGGCCCACAGCAACAGGGTGGTGCCGCACCACAGCCTTGCAGAAGGTTAGAATTCATTAATGTTTGTAACCACCAGTGTCTGGTAGCGATTCTCAGATGACGCCTCACCATCATCTTTATTTTAATGACAACTTATTAAACCACTCTACAGCTGCTGTCGGGCCACACCTTTATGTCCATATTACAAGCCCTCAAGTGTTCTTCTTTTTTTCATGTGTTCATATGCTTTCTTTAAAGAATGGGGCCTTAATTTTATTAAAAGGGAACTTGGCAGTGTTCTGAGAGATTCATCGCTTATCCATAAAGCGACTTTGTTTTGGTGCAACCTGTTAATCAGAGTGGCACTATAAAGGAACGCAGGCCAACAAAACCTTCTCCAGGCACCATTAGATTTTTTTTTTTTTACTTTTTTTTTTTTTATGGACTAACGGTTCCAGGTCATACTCCTGTCTCAGACGCCATCTCACAAACAGATGAGGTGGAAGACGACAGCCCTAGGAGAACCTGGTCCAGCTCAGTTGAGCAAAAGAAGAGTGCGTGCTTGATGCAGTTACACTGCTCCAAGGGCCATTTCGGTAACTGTCTCATTGATCTGCAGCAGAATGGATGAGATAGCTCTGTAATAGCATGGGCCCCGGCTTTCAACATCGGCTGTCTGTCTCAGACAGTATGAGATGTGATCAATGGGCTGAAATAAGACCAGAATCT
Source organism: Fundulus heteroclitus (assembly GCF_011125445.2). Taxonomy (NCBI): domain Eukaryota; kingdom Metazoa; phylum Chordata; class Actinopteri; order Cyprinodontiformes; family Fundulidae; genus Fundulus; species Fundulus heteroclitus. The sequence continues at coordinate 31,220,474 of NC_046381.1, read as the reverse complement.
GGTAGTTCATCTTTAGCGAACAGATGTTTAGATGCGATCTTAGTGCGTTTGTTTGGGTGAGGAATTCATGCCGCTGAGTTTGTCAAATAGATGTTTGGGGGCCAATTGCTGCAGAACAATTCTTTTTATGACAGTCCAAACATTAATTTTACTCACACTGATTTTGTGTTTCATTATTTTATTCAGACTGGTTGGTGATGGAATAGCTGGATGATTAGTTACTGTGAATTTAGTGCAACATCTGCATTAATCAATGTTTGCTTATGTAGCAACGCTTTTTAGGGTGGGTCTAAATGTAAAGAAGCTAAGCAAATTATGCGAAGGAAATTCCTATTATGTGTATGATGTCTACGAGTTTTGTTTTTATTCACACTGATTTTGATTGCCAACACACTTCAGTTTGAAACCACCATAACGTTCAATGTGAACCCTCATTTTTATTTCAGTTAATAATGATATAGTCTAATTTGAAGACAAAGCAACAGACAGGGAGAATCTATTTAGCTTAGTGAAACTGATGCAAACATGATGCATATTTGATATCTCTCTGTATGTCCTCTCAATTTATTTGTTTAGCTATCAGAAGAAATGAAAATGAGCCAGTGTTGATATTTCAACTCTAATTCTTTCTTTACTAAAGAGCAAATTAAACGTCTACAGATAACTTTCTGAGGTTTTGCTTTTAAAAGCACAGCGGCTAGATGATGCACTCATTACTTCCAGCCTGTGTCCACTTACATCCCAAACACAAGGACCTGACCTTGTCATTAGTAGTGTTTCCTATTTATTTTTGGAAATGAATAAAAGATAAATTACTTTTTTCAAACCATTAGCACTCTTTTTGCAAAACTTCCATGAGTGGAATAGCTTGGAGAGGTGTAGAGTATTGGACCTGGTGGAGCGATAGCCAATTTATGCTACAGAAGTTTGGGAATCACCCTCATGGGGGTTTATTCTAACGGCCCTGAGCAAATCTGAACTTATTCTCGTGTAAACTCACATAAGTTGTCACAGTGGAATCACTGGGTTTCCACGGTTAAATAGCCAAAAGAAATATTAAGGTAAGCATAGAAAACCTATAAGAAAACCCCATCTGCCTCTCATAAAGCTAATTCAGGGTCTACTAAGCACACTCTTCAGCAGTTAAATGTGCAACAAACCAAGCTGCTGAGTGAGAAGGCTCTACAGCAATTAGATTTTTTATGGCATGGGATTTATTTTTTTATTTAGAACATTTGATCCTGTTGTGATTCACAACTTGTCTGTCAGAGTTGTAGAAAAATACGCTCCCTTAGGGTAACAGTGCTCCAGCATCACCTTCGAACACACCCGATACGGCGCCATGTACTATTTTAAGATAAAACAGGTTACAGTTGAATTTTCAGGCATATTCTGCTGCATGAACATCATAGACGTGGAACGTACTATTTATTGCATATTTCCTCCACTGCCATTTAATGGTTGCAAATGCTCCTCGAGAGTTGAGACAATAATCCATTAACAACAATAATTAAATTAAATTTTATTTATATAGCGCCAATTTCCAACACATGTCATCTCAATGCACTTTACAAAGTAAAATTCAATCAAATCATTCAGGCAGATTAGTCAAAAAGGTTCCTATCTAAGGAAACCCAGTAGATTGCATTGAGTCCTGACAAACAGCATTCACTCCTCCTGAAAGAGCGTAGAGCCTCAGTGAACAGTTGTCTGCATTGTCCATGGCTTTGCAACAATCCCTCATACTGAGCAAGCATGAAGCGACAGTGGTGAGGAAAACTCCCCATTAACAAGGAGGAAAACCCCAAGCAGAACCAGGCTCAGTATGAACGGTCATCTGCCTCGACCGACTGGGGTCACAGAAGACAGAGCAGAGACACAAAAACCACAGAAACACACATTTATCTAGGGATACTTTCTACGTCATATGGTAATAGCGGGTGATCTGCCTCCCCTGGATGATGTCACAGCTAACAGAACGCCAGACCAGGTGTACCTACTATGAAGAAAAAAAAATACAGAGTGAACATAAAGTTAAAAGATGAAATAACAACAAATAATGCAAAATTGGAGAACAGTAGGAGAACTCAGCAGAGTGAGAAAAACAGACCCTGATGTCCTCCAGCAGCCTAAGCCTATAGCAGCATAACTATAGAGATAGCTCAGGGTAACGTTAGCCACTCTAACTAGAAGCTTTGTCAAAAAGGAAAGTTTTAAGATTAGTCTTAAAAGTAGACAGGGTGTCTGCCTCACGGACCAAAACTGGGAGTTGGTTCCACAGGAGAGGAGCCTGATAGCTAAAGGATCTGCCTCCCATTCTACTTTTAGAGACTCTAGGAACCACCAGCAGACCTGCAGTCTGAGAGCGAAGTGTTCTGTTAGGAACATACGGGGTAATCAGAGCTCTGATGTATGATGGAGCTTGATTATAAATTGCTTTATACATGAGAAGGAAATTTTTAAATTATATTCTTGGTTTAACAGGAAGCCAATGACGAGAAGCTAAAAGTGGAGAAATCTCCCTTTTTAATTTTCATCAGAACTCTTGCTATGCTATATAGAGGCTCTGTCTGCTTTAATTGAATATTCACTCACCTCTGCATACCAAATGCTTGGAGTGGTCCCAGCTGACAGTAGCCAGACCTTTTCTCTGATTCGTTTAGCTAATGTTTATTATACTAGTTGGAGGCACTAAGTGACACAGTGGTGTGTAAGTATGGCAAATGAAAAACTAGACAGGAGTGTGTTGTCACACACAGAAATACCACACCCCGTGCTGACACAGTAAACCAGCGTAAGCGTTCCATCCTTCATCCTAATACACATGGACTATACCAAACAGACATATGGGAAGCAACACACCGAGTTTATACCAAATGTGTGTGTGTCATGTATTTGCCTTTAACCACACATAAAACATGTTTTCATATAAGCCAGTAGACATGGTAAGATAAACTTTAACAGGATGTTAAACACCAGGCCTGGTGCTCATTCTACATTGATTTTTTTATTATTACTTTTACCGATTCATTGTGTTCTTTCAGGGGGTTCTATTTTTAGTAGCACAGCCACGCCCTAGTTTGGAGTTCTGCATTCTGTGAACACCAGCCAATTGGCAGGCACTGTTTACTACCAGCTGCGCTCGCTCATCTAAGTTGCCGCCTCTCGTTTACACCTCAGTCTATTTTTCTCCCCTATCATTAATTTTTACAAGTACTCAGAGTAGGGTTCAAGTTAAATGTTCCCGTTTTTTACTGGCCGTTGGACACATTAAAGTTGTTTTCAGGAACGCTTTGGTGTTTATTAGACAATGCCAAAAGTTTAGGTGGTGCTAAATTGCTCTTTATTCATACGTTCATCTGTTCTGTTTCCATCGCCGCTTTAAAATGTTCAGAGGTGTTGTAGTCGGGAGTCTACCCCAGTTGGTGACCCACCAGCAATGTTAAAAGCTTTCTTTCTTCTGCCTCCCTTGTCCTCTGCAGAATATCACCTTGCCAACGCTTTGATTTAAAAAACGGAGCTGAGGAGTGAATGCTAAAAGATGATAATGGACTGCTTCTCATGGCGCTGCTGATTTATCAGTGCTTGGCCAGCCTTCCTTTGCTTACGAGTGACTTTAAAAAACATGAAATAGACACTGTTACCTTTTACTGACTTATCACACACGTCTTTGAAGTTCTGACAGTGAGGGGATAAGTGAGATGGAGAATTTGTTGTATTTTTTTTTCCTTGGGGGGGGGGAGTTCTCGCTTTCTCTTTATTTTTTTATTTTTTTGTCAAAGACGCAGAGCTCCAAATCAATTTTCCAGGCATCTACAGTCATCCCTAAGCTTGTCAAAAGCGCTGACAGGGAGAGCTGTCACGTCTGGTACAGACATATTGTCACAATCACTCCCCAAGTTTTTTTTTTTATTTTTTTTTTTTTATAAATGTCCTTCTTCACACATTCTCCTCTTTAAGGAACCACCTAATAACAGCCATCACCACTCTCAGGGACTATCAGAGAGCCAATATATTCATTTATTATCACTTCTTTATTATTCTTGACACTGCTAACTACACCATATTAAGGAACATACTTCTATTGGGAATTCGATTTTAATGGCTCCACTTTCAGAGAGGTGCCTTCGGTCTTTAACATTTTACAGGAACACATAAAAGGAGTGAAGATGTCAAATAAACTAATTTCCTTTTGATAGTCCAATTTTCTGCAGTTTTTGTGTTAAGGTATATACATTATGCTGGCCATTATATCTTTATTATAGTATTCTACACCCTTCGGCTTTACATTTAACGGTAAAGAGTACAGTGAATAAAGCCATATAAGTTTTCAATTTGGGTAAGATTGTATTCTATATATAAGTAACCTTTATCACTGACTTCAGAGATGAGGGTTTCATTCCACATAAAACAGATCATTATTGCATCATTACAGTAAGGCATGAACTTATCAGAGTTTTATGGCAGACTTTCATCTCTGGTTTCTGTAAAACTTTGACATTACGATGCTGCTTTGAACTATTTTAAAACTATTATATAATAACATAGATTTTACAACAGTTTTCCTAGCCCTTCACAATGACTTAAACAGCAGTCTTTTATTTTCATTCCGACATTTGAATTTTAATGGTAACAGAGTGAGCCCAGAGCAAGAGATGTGGAAACTGCCCCTAAAAACAGTTTTCCTGTTGTTTAGGGTTCTAGCACAGAGAATAGTGATAGTATGCATGCCATATTCAGGGAGTGGGCCTCTACATAATCATTTCTAATAATGTCTGGATATATGTGCCATATGTACGAATCACAAACTGAGTTTGTAATAGAATCCCTACTTTGGAAAGTGTTTTGAAACATATATTTTCCAGAAAAAGCTTGTCTGCATGTGGATATGAGGTGCCAATGGAAGGAAAAAAACAGTTTTTCCAAGTCCCATGTTTTAATGAGTACAAAGCCTAAAAGTCTTGCTCTCTCTTTTTTTGCTGCAGCTTGACTTCATTGCAGACATTTTTTAACAAGATCTGCACAATGTATCGAATACTGTAGTTATTGCTATATTAATGTTTGCAATATCTCAATCACAAAGGACTGTTTTAATGCAGTCTTTGCTCGCATATTATCTTTAAAGTGCCATGCCTGCAGGATGCATATGGCACTAATGTATTCGGTGTGTTGGATGGGCTTTCGCTGCTCTCGATGAAGACACCGGACATAAACTGTGAGCGGCTGAGACGATAAAGTTCACAGACAGTCATAGTGACACTGTCTGAAAAACGTCGGACACTTATAATCGTTATGGTCTTCACAATAATTAGCAACAGTATTAAAATTAGGTGTCTTTTTTCTGATAGAGAAGTGGTTTCGCTCACACCTCACTGATGATGAAAATAGCTAGGATTCTTCCTCCCTGGTTAGCCGTGTCAATATAGCACGAGGGTGGTTGTTACCACAACCTGGTGGTGGCTACCCACGCTGCATTGCGTTTCCGACCACCCGCCGGGGCCGTTCAAACTGAAAATTGTCCAGTCCCGGTCACCAGCCGCTTTCATGGGCCATCCCTAATCTCCATGACAAGCACAGAAGCATGCTTGTTGCATGAGGGTGTGCTTTCTGTCATACCTGGAGGATATGTGTTAACTCAGCAGGGTGAGCATTACTAAAGGTCTCTATTGTTCTCTGCTCCATTGGAAAATCTCCAAACACTGGCTTGTAATTAACAGTCTCACTCCCACTTAATGCTATTGTTCCCATGGCCTCTTGCCCTTTATGCAGGGGTGTTGTGGGGAAGGGGGGGGGGGGGGGGGGGTAATGGGTAATGAGTGCATGTGGGTGTGTGTACTCTGATAAGCGCGCATGCTTCCGTGTGTGTTCGCAGGCAGATGTAGTGACAGCATCTTTATTTAGCTTTGACTCACTGATGCGTTCATTCACACATCAGCTACTGCGGTTACCATCTGTGGGCGAACCCATGACTGCTCGGTCTCCTTTATCAGCACAAAGGCCTAATCCCCTGTGGCTCGTCTGGGGCTCGGAGATCACCAACAGCGTCCTCCCTCACATCCGTTCCTTTAACCACCTGAAGGTGACAGTGTTTTGTCACCAGTGTTTTATGGCTGCTTTTAAATAAAAGCCAGCAGTGAGCCACCTGGCCAGGCCTTTTTAATTCTCTCTGGCATTACAGAGCACACTTGGAGTTTGACCGAGTGCTGCGCAGTGTCATGTGTCTAATGCTCCCCCCTTGAGGAGTTTCTGCCTTTAAACACTTAGGGTGGCCAAAGTGAGCTGTGTCTTGTTAGATAAAATGAAAGACATCTTTTAGAACAACTGCGACATCGTCTAGCTCTATGTTCTCGGGAAGGTGCTTTCTAAATTTTTTTTTTTTTTTTCTGTTTGCTGTAATTCCAAACAGGAATACCTCACAAGAGGAACAAAATGAGATAGATTTCCTTTATTTAGAACACAGACTTTGATTGTGTACAAGCAGTCTCATCCCCCGCCCCTCCCTCCCTCCCTCCCCCACAGCTCTGTTTACTCTGACTCAGAAGCAGTTAGGCTGCGTCTGAGGATTAGAGGAGATTACACCATGATCCAGTTTATGATAGCGGCTCATTTTTGGGGAAGTCCGGACGTAACATGCTAGGAAAGAAAAAAACAAACAAAAGGAAAACACCCGACCGATTTGGATGAAATACTGACCACATGGCTCAGTGAATGAATGGTTTCCCTTATCAACTGGCTCGTGGCAGGTATGGGATCTCTGTGAATACTTAGTTCAGCACCATTTGCCTGCGACGTTAACCGGACGGGACCGATGCGTCCGGTCAAAACTGTTTTCAGACATCTCCTGCGCTGCCAGCGGGGAGGATGGGTTCAGTGAGTGGCGGTGCATTAGGTAGTGTGCGCACCTGGAATGTTGCCATGACGTCTGACTTATAAGCTAAAAGCTTGTCACAGTTGACCTCACTGCCTTCTCCTACATGGAGCATGAAGACTTATGGTCCACTAAATCTCTAAAGAGGACAAAAACGCTTTAAAGACCCACTTTGTCCTTGCCGCAAAGATGAGCCGTTGGAAATTTCACACAGAACTGCATTTTTACCAGGACTAAGAGCTAAGGTCTGCTCCTACTCACTGCTGTCTGCTTACGTTGACTTTTTTTTTTTTTTTTTTAAATGGGTAAGTTGATTAAAGCATACCATATGACATTAAGATAAATAATTACACTTGACCAATCCTGTACCCGATGGCCTTTTCCATGCCCCTGTTATTGACTGCTGCTGGTCCTGATTAGCATGTCGGTCACAGGGTGAGAGATGGCCTGCAGTCACGATGATGATGTAAAAAAAGAAAATATTCACAGCCAATGAGATTAAGCGTGTTTTCGTGGCTATAATGATCATACTAACACACCAGGGGTGGGGGGGTGGGGCACCAGCTGTCAGATGGACTTTTTGATTGATTGATGGTTGAAGCGAGACGATGGATGCGTACTTCCATGAAACCCAGTGACTGGCTGTGGCTTTAGCAGTTTAAGGCAGCGTTACGGCTTTATTAAGGAAAAAAGCCACCGTGGCAATAGATCACGACGGTGACAGGCCTGTATTATGTCTGGCTGGCTTGATAATGATGTCATGAATGTTGGGGTCATAGGTCGAGGGGGTATTAACATATGTAAAACCCTCTCAGGTTGATTGCCGATACCAGGCGAAGGAAACTTTTTTTACATACTTACTTGATTATCTAATTTTGTGATCTTTTCCAAATGTAGTTCAGCATGGGGGAAAAAAAAACATAACTGGTGAAATGGCAGAGAAATAGAAATGACAGTTTCACTGGTAAAATGAATGATTAAAAACACAACGTCCTTATGATCCCCAAATGTGTGTATCTTTCCTTGATACTCACAGTATACACCCTAAACCCTGTTCAGTTTTACTCTTACCGACTTTAACATTATTCTTGTTTAAAAAAAAAATCCCTTTCTTGTACATACTGCTCCGGTTCTTACCTTTCCCTATAAAGTGTTTTCTTATATATTGTAGTTTTTTCTGCTCCGCATGTTTTCACAATGCAAGCATTGGAAACTGAAGTCAAATTCCTTGTTTGCACCCACAAACTTGGTGAATAAGGTTGATTCTGATTCTTATAGCTTATTGGTAAATTGGACCCCCTTTATTGATCTTTGACAAGTAGGTCTTGTTGTTTGACCTTTTGACAAAAATTAGAGGAATTGACAAAAACATGATGAATACTAGTCATCCACATCCGATGATCCCTATGACATATGGGATGTAGACGACACATATGGTTTAATATATTTAAAAACTAATATTGTGGAGTATCTGGATATGTTGAAGCTCAATAAGAACAATGCCAACGTTTACAATGGTGTTCACAATGAGTGGCAGAGACAGTATTGGTCCACATCTGTTTAATATAAACTGCTTAACCCCAATGTGTCCTTTGAATGGCAGATTTATTGTTGTTGCTGGCCCCCACAGGCAACGCACTCACAAGAACCTGGGCTGCACACGGATATCTGCCAAAATGTGTGACTGATATCCTGGTGGGCACTTACGGTTGATAAAATTTGTGTCACGCAGGCTTCATGTTCAACAGTGTAGTAAAACATACTAGGTATAAATTAGGTCTCAAACAGCCATGTGGGAGCACAGAGCAATGCTAAAACACAGTTTAGTCAAATCATTGTTATCAGAAACATGTGAAGAGTCAAATTCTAAGAAAAGAGAAAGCAAACAAGTCACATTAGCATGCTGCTCCTTAAAAATCCTCCTTATGCAAAGTTGCAGAGTAGAAGCAATAGACGGTTTAATGGAAGATTTGGAACCTGTAATTTCCAAGTCAGGTATTCCTCTTGAATGGAAAGAAATGATAACGCTCTGAATGTTTCCATGAGTTGTTGTTAGAACATCATAGTGGCAAGCCTGTGTTGGAGTACAGAAGACTACTCTGCAGAAACTCAGGTAGGGAAAAATCCAGCTTGCTGTCAGAAAGCAGAAAGCAGCGAACCTCTGAGTGACGTCTGGTCTTTGGTAATTCAATATAAGACACAATCACAATTTAATGAGACAAGTTTAAGCTCCTTTATTTCACAACAAATTTGCAGAAACACCTTTAGTTGTGTTTTTTCCCCTTTTCTTGTTTAACTTTATTGCTAATTATGAAATAGTATTTTGCTTTTGAATTGGTAAAACATTATAAATCTACCGTATGAATATTTCCAATGGAAAACATTGCAAAACAAAAAAATTTGGAAAAGGTATTTGGATAAATTGCAAATTTGATCATTAAGCACAATAAATGCAGTGTGCTCTCAGACTCAATGAGAAATGGTGACAAGTATTTCTAATTCCGCGATAGATTCAGACAAATCATGACTCTTCTTTTTTCCATAGATGAGTAACTCTAATTTGACCTTTCATTTGCCTTTTGAGCTCACGTTCATTCTTCATTTTGTCTCCCAGCCGTCAGTCTCTGCCAGCCTCTTGACCTTCACATCGATTATTGCACAATATTGATAGTCCCAATTGAAAGTATGCCGCCATACATGTTTCTTTTCCTCCTCCGTCTCCCTGGCCATTACTAAATGCCATGACCTCTGACCTTTTCCTTTTTCTCTTTCTCTCTTTCTGGAGACCCCGACCCCTAATCCAAGTAATGGAAACAACGGTCGGGGCCAGAGAGAACGCCGCGGTTAGTAGAAGGAGGAGGGGAGAGGGGCACAAGCCCACGGCCCTCCCCTCCTCACCGCCTTTCTTTCTACTTCATCTCCGTTCCCTAGCAGCACCGCCAACAACAAGCCTCCACCTCCAACCTCTTCTCTTTTCCCCGCACCACTTAAACTCCAAACTAGCCGCGTGCTGAAAGGGAAATCTTTGAAATCCATCTTTTTAATTCTGCTTTATTACACCCACTATCAATATTTGTATTGTTTTAAGTGGCTCCAGCTCTTATCAGCTCTGAACGGCGGACATCCCACCGCGCCTCTCTCGTTAATTATGTATAGAGGAACTAGTGGCGGCTCAGGGGGCCGTGGAGGAGGAGACTTGGGGGGGGGCTGGATGCGTACGGGATGGGGAGGAAAAGCAACGCGGGGTTGATGTGAATTATTTACCGTTGGCTCGTGGTTCACATGCTGAGCGTCAGGCTCTGACATTTGGAATTGGGAGCTATCGTCTGCGTTCGGCGCAGCGGGTCGTCGCGCTGAAGAAAATGAGATTCTTTACAGGTGTAAGCCTCCCAGAATGAACCTGAGAACCCGAGCGCCCTAATAAAAGACGAGGTTTCTGCTCTGCTTGTTAGTCATTAAAAAAGGATTAAAGCTGGCTGTACATGCTGGCGGAAAAAAAGCCACAGTCTAAAAGCAAAGCCAACAAAGGAGCCGAGTCCTTTGAAAGGGACGGGATGTGCGGCGATACGTTTTTTTTGAAATCTTATCTAATACATGACGAATGCGTGTTTGCTTCTCCGCCCTGTTTCAGTTCTAATATTAGCTTTTCATTATAGGTGGTCTGTCAGAGTATGTCACTTTGGTAATTTACTAGAAGAGCAAACAAGAACAAGAGGTTGAGCTGCATGTGGATATCAGTGTGTGTTGAGCAGACCAATCTGCTCCTGCACATTCTGACAGGTTCCCCATACATTTGCATTAAACAACCACCGTGCTCAGACACTGTATAAAAATAGGGCCAGTTTTTGAGGTTTGTATTCGGGGTTGCTCAATAATCATGGGAGAGATTATTTTAGGACATATCCAGAGTACGCTCCCTCAGCTATGCATTTTATTATAGCTCATTTTTATTTATTGATAAGATTTGATTATTTATACTGACTCTTTTATCAGCAGCACTGCCTCACCAAAATGCTCATCCTTGGGTTGTTTGCCTCTCATGTCTTTTTTTTAATTTGCAATGCAGAGAATTTGGCATTTTTTGCTTGAAAAATCTTCTGTGAATCTGGTAACCGGTGAAGCCTTCACAGCGACAGCTGGTGGCAGATCCGGTTTCAGAGATGACTGTTAAGAAAGTAAATGGGACATTTGAGAGCTTTTAGGCCTTAGGCTGAAGGGTCCTGCAAGTTTATAAAGCTTTCAATTTGAAATCTGGACTTTGACTAGGCCATTCTAGCAAAATGCTTTGACCACGCCTCTGTGTTTTTTTTTCTTCTGCTTCTAACATATTTTCTTTGAGAATTTCCTTGTTTTTAGTTCCATTAATCTTCATGTTAACTCTGACCAGCCTCCATGCCTTTGCTAATGAAAAACATCCCCGCAGCATGATGCTGCCATCGCCACCAGGTGTAGGAAATGGATGATGAGCTGTGATTGTTTTCCACCACATAGAGTGTTTTGAATGTTGGCCAAAAGTTTGTTCTCATCAGACCAGAGCACCTTCTTCCACATGTTTGCTGTGTGTCCTACACGGCTGGTGGCAAACTTTAACAGGAACTTCTCGTGGTTTCCTGTCAACAGTGGCGTTGCTGTGGGCGATGACCTAAAGTTACTTCTGTAACCACTAAAACGGAAACTAGGCTTCTACATAAAGCTTCAAAAGGAGGTTAGGTGTATTTGATTTTATGTAGCGGTATCAGAGTTCGGTGAGCTGAATACCAAGCATTCTTTTTAGATTCCTAGAAAATATGCGTCATTTCCGTTCACTTTGACATTTTGTGCTACTTTGGGTTTGCTTATCGATGTAAATCTAGATCCAGATCTCTGACTGAAGGTTTGAGGGCAGTGAATCCACCTCCAGCACATCGTGTAGCCTGTGAGGTTTGTTTTATCTGTGACTCAAGCTAAAATGCTTTAGATTGCTGAGCTTTTGGATTTATTCATCAACTGAAATCCTTCAAGCATCTGCCATTCGAGTCAAGGTCTACTGAAGAAACCTGCATCCCGACTGTTTTAGGCTGCCCAAAACAACATTTTAACAGCCGGCTTCATGTGTGATTTGACTGCCTCTCACGTTGTCGAGGCTTTTTATTGACAGCTAACTGATATGTCATAAAAGCTGTCTTTAAAACCACATAAAAGCCGTTTAGATGGACACTTTAGCTTAAAGCTTTAACGCCTTATCTGCCTCCGACACCCCGGTCTGCCATGGAAGGGAGGGCTATCTCTTCAGAGGCATCTGTGCAAAATAAACAGGTGAAAACGTTGAGTGTTGAAAAAGCTTATTTTGATGGTTGTCCAAAAGAATTTATGACGTAAAA